>NC_060268.1:11161998-11245944 GCF_021613505.1 Equus quagga | reverse complement strand
GCCTGCAGCAGAGCGCACGAACTTAACCACTCGGCCACGGGGCCAGCCCCAATCTTCTTTAAGTTTTTAAACTAAGAAAAAAGACACTAAGTAAGAAAATATTATATTAACTTTAATATAATAGCATAAGTACATAAAAGAGTAATAGATTTTCTAATATTTTATATATGTATTTGAACACAAGATTGCAGAACTAATAAGAGATTCTCTAAATTACTTGCTAAAATCATTCCAAAAATATTAAGAAAATCAATGTAAGTTCCACATCACTTAATTCTTAAAAAGATGTACGCCTAAATGTTTAGATGGAAAATCCTGGTTACTGGTGGAAATTGATCATTAAATATTTAAATGTTTAAATAGTCAAAGCTAAGTCATTTGTATTGAAGATAAGTTAATGTTCTCCAACTTTTATTTAACCTCTAATAAGCGAATGTTCTCGTAAAAGGGAATAGATGTCATTTTAAAGTACATTTCATTCAATTATGTGCTAAATGCAGAATGAAAAGCTGAAGTGATAAAACGTTCTGAGAAATGAAACAAAAAAGGCGGCAGTAATCCATGTCAGTTTTCACCGATTATCTGGCAAAACTCAATCACAGATTTTGTGCTTCCGAGATGGAACAGCTATTCAAAATGTAATTATTGTATTTATGGATTTCCATAACGCTTTGAAAGCACAAAAGCAAATAATAAAGACTTTTCTCTTGAATTACATTAGCTCAGATATAAGACCAGGAGCTGATTTTTCTGATGTTTTATTGATTGTACAACTTAATGTATTCTCTAATTACCTTTTGTAAAGTTAAGATTTTTAAGCTCACTGTTGGATAATCTGGAACATAATTTAGAGAACAAGTAATTTAACACGTTTTAAAAAATAATAATGACTTAAAAATTCTGCAATCAAATGAAATAAGGGATTTGTAGTGGTTATGGGAAATTTCAAGGGGGCAGGGAGGGAACATATTTAGCTAAGAAGGGCATCCTAGAGGCCAATAGGAGAAATCATTGTCCCGACAGCTGGGCGAAATGGACACATTTGGGGAAACAGTTTTGATTTTTTAAAATCAGCTGAAATATAGCCCTGAAAATCAGAATCTGTGCTACATTCAACCAGGCAGTATTGTGAGGCATTATCTCCAGGTGCTGGAAGCCGTTAAAAATTTTGTTCAGCTTGTGCCATAGTGACAGCTGTAGGATATCTAGCTCTACCCCACACCAACGTTTAGGGGGCCAGGCTTGCGAGGAGAGCTCCAGAGACCATGGGAGAGTGGCTGGTTAAGAAATGTGAAAATACTGAATTGACTTGGAATTTCCATTCTTTCCTGATGTTTAAAAGCAAAAACAAGTTTGGGAATACATTGAAGTCAACCTGGTGGGGAAGTCGTAGCACTTTGTAAAATCTCATTAGGAACACATTGTGCAGAGAAGCAATGTGAAAATTCAAGATAATGGTTATCTGCGAGAGGGGCCAGAGTGCAGGGAACGGGGAGCAGCACGTTGGTGGATGCAAATTATCAGAACGTGCCGGGGCTTTCGTGTGTGTGATGTGTCTACAGGTATTCATTTCATGATTGCACTTTCCAATTCGTGTGTGTGTGTGTAGACACAAAAATTCTTTTGAATGTAACAATTATTACATTTCAAAAAGACAATAATGTGAAAAATGAATTGAAAAGAAAGAAACAAGTGCAGTTATTCCTTGGAAAGGGTATCATACGTGTTCCAGAAAGATCCAAGAACTTTACTTCTTTCTGGGGAAATAAAAGATCAAACTTTCTACACTTGTTAATATTTTTGATTGCTCCTGTTAATAACAAAGTTTTGTGTTTTGGTTCCTTTTTGCCTTTTTCATTTTTCATTCAATACTTATTTGTCCTCCCTTCTTACTAGGCTTTGAACAGCTATCTGCATCTGGCCTGCTCTCTAACCGCTCCTCTCCCCTGCCCTCGAAGACATTTGCCCCTTGTCCTTGCCTGTCAGACTGGATCTTCCCTGCTGCATAAGCACCGCTGAGTGACTGTCCTTCTTGGTAAACGGGAACAGGACTTACATCCTGTGCCTCTCCGTCCCCCTCAGTGTACCTCTCTTGTGGTACTCTAAGTCCCGGCCTCTAACATGCCTCACCTTCACCTCTCCTTTCAAGTGGCTATTAGAGCACATTGTGACCCTGTTGATGTTTTTCTTCCACACAGATAAGTTGATTTGCTGTCTGCCTTGGGCCTTAAGAGAACAAAAGCTTATGGCTTGTCTCCATACCGGGAGTCAGCTACTTGCAACTTGTTATCATCTTTTCTTTCTTTTCTGTCTACATATTGTTGATGGTCAACGGTTTCTCTTCAATTTGTTGTATATTCCTCTTTGCCTCTGCAACCCGTCTTCCCCCAGGACCGTGTCTTAAATTGTGCAGAACTTCGTGTATGTCTTTCTGTTAAAAATCAATCTGTCCCCTCTCTCTCATGCACATATATTTTTCAATAGTGGCCAAAAGATAGGGAAGTCTTTTTAGGTCTTCTTCATTACACTTGCTTGTCTCTCCTTTGAAGATTGTGTCTGTCTGGCAGTTGGAATGGTCAGATCACCCATGGAGGTTTCTGGGACGTGGTTTTATAGTCTACAAAGGTGGACTGTAGAGTTTTGTGTCTTCATAAGAAAATAGAATCGAATGTGTCTGTCTTAAATGCACACACAGATCTTTGTCTACTGCTTTTGAGTGAGCTAAACAATGAGGAGGTCTCAGAAGGTGACTTGCAACCACTTACTCTTAAACTAAAATTAATACTTAGCACCATGGCTTGGTGAAAAATGTCTTTATCACAGGCTGAAAAGCTCTTGATCTGAATGACCTGTGTATCATATCTGAGAGGGATTTCTGTTAAAATGAACCTCAGGAGATGATATTGTCCTGTCTTCTGTGTTTCTTGCCTGGATCAGTCAGCCATTGTCACAATAATGCTGTTATAAATCACTCTCAAAACACAGTGGCAGACAACAATAAGCAAATATAATCACACTTGCTGGTCTGCTGGTCGCTGGAGCACTTTGGCGTCACATTCTCTCGCTGCTCTGGGACCCGTGGACTGTCTGTGCCTGTCCTTTTCACGGCAATGGCAGAAGTGCCAGAGGGGTGAACAGAACATCAAGCTGCTTCACAAGGCCTTGTCCAGGACAGGCACACTGGCACTCCCACCCACGGTGTACTGGTCACAGCAATCACGACTTCAATGAGATGGGAAGTATTCTCCACTCCCAGTGGGAGAACCTCAAAGTCATAGGGTAAAGGGTGAGATGTTGGGAAAGCATGAAGGATTGGGAACAAATATGCCATGTAGTTCACTGTCATTCTCTCCAATCCAAGGGTGGCTTGACACTAAGTATTTGAGACATGAAGCTCTACACCCTTTCTTAAATATTTCCAGTGAAGATATTGATAGATCTTTTCCTTATTTTGAGAAATACTTAAGAAAGGTGCTTAAGTAAAGTTTGTTGTTTTCTTTTTGTATTTAGAGGAAACACAACGTTTAGCAGGAAACGTCAGTTAATCAAATGTTTAGTAGCTGCCCGTGGTGTCCAAGCCACTGGGTGAGGACCCGTGAGAAAAGCAGAGGGTACGATGAGGTCTCTGCCCTTATAAAACAGCCGACCTGTCACAAGACACACAGACAGGAGGAGACAAAGTTTCTCACGAATGGAATATGGGACCCCTCGTCATAACCAAAGCATCAGAGCAGGCCCCCAAATACCACAGAATGTACTTCTGTCAGAGAAAGAGGCTCCCACCAAAAGTCCTTAAAAGATTTGGAGGTCAGCTCTGAAAAATTAGTCCTCTCCAGGAATTGAGAACTCTAGTCCTCTCATTTTATCTCACAATTGCCTTCACTAAGAATAAGAGGGCTGTCCCACAACCTGCAGGCAGTTATAATTGAGGTCCTAATGATCAGAATAAAGACTCCTGACCCACAGAGGAACTTCTCCCTTAGACCAGCCTGAGATGTAGGATGGTGATGTCTGTTTGTTGGCTTGTGTGAGAATTGGCTTCTGGAGCCCGACAGACCTGGACGATCGGGTCTGGTGCTCTCTAGTGCAAGCAGCACTGAGAAAACCAAAGTGTGACTGAATCTCTAGGGTTTGCCGAGCACAATAGCAGCAGCACTGAAATCTAGAATTTTTCAGTCCCTCGGGGCCACAGCAGGATACTCTTGGAATCAAGCAAATTTCCTTTAGAAAGTAAATAAAGTTCTTCTAAATCGTCATAACCTGTGTCTGAATTATGACTTTAAATAAGACTTAGTGTGTGGCCTATAAACCATCCAAATCCCTAGAGATATTTGCTATTATGTTCTTTTCTCTTTTCTCCAAGAGCTACATCCTCCATGAGCTCCAAACTCCTTGATGAACAGAGACCTCACTAGAGGAAAGAAAAACTCAGCATGTAGAGAAGTTATATTAATCAGAGGTTTCTTTAAGTTCATTCAGAAAGAGTAGACACCTTTCACATGTCTCGTTAGGAGGAAATCAGATGTAATAAAGTCAATTTCCTAACCAGTAATAAAGCATATGGGGTTGTACAGTTCCAAGGTAGACATTCAATAAGTACTTGTTGAATTAATAACTAAATATAAGAAAAGCTTGGCTATTATGAGAGTGGAAGAGGAAACGATAATAAGAAATATGTAAGGAAATACTTTGGTTAATCTGATGTAACTTGATCTTATTCACTAACAGCCCTGCGCTCTTCAGTTTTAGGGAATGTAGCAATTCTGCACAATGGTTTAGAAACCATTGTGTTAAAACTGGAAGGTCTTGGAGATTATAGCTCACACATTACAAGGAATGGAAGACTTAGTCAAAGTTTTTCATGCAGGCTGCAAATGGCTATATCCTCCAAATTTTAGAACTGCAAAAAAGTGAAAATAGTATCATCTAACCTTCTCCTTTTATAGATGATGAAAGTAAAACCTCCAAAGTCTGGAGTCTCACAAGCTGGTTGCACATTCAGGCTTAGAACATAGGTCTCTGGACTTCTAGGGCAACATTCTTCCCTTGAGAAAATAGCAAAACCTGCATTTGATCACTCTGGGGTTCCCTTCTTTTGCTCCATATGAGATCTGCGAAATTCACCCGTGTTGATGCGTGTATCAATGGTTTATTCCTTTTAATTGCAGAGTAATATTTCATTGTATGAATACACCATGACTTGTTCATCCATTCTCCCGCTGATATGCATCTGGGTTGTCATGAGTCTTCGGCTTTGTGAATATAGCTCATATGAACACTCATATCCAAGTTTCTTTGTGGGCATATGCTTTCATTTCTCTTGGGTGAATACCTAGAAGTGGAATTTCTGGGTCAATTGCCTGATAAGTATATCCCGAAATTTATAAGAAGCTACTAACAGTTCCCTAAAGGCAGCAGAGCAGTGCTATAAAAGTCCTCAAAGAAAAAGAGCAAACTGGGATTTATGTACCCAGACAAAATGTAAATTAGGTATAAAGGCAGAAGACAAACTTTTTAAAACATGCAATGAATACACACTCCCTGAGCTGCTTCTAAAAAAAGTGAAAGAGAACGAGCTTTAACTTTCCGCGGTAAAAGGCATGGCTGTGATCACTACAGCCACAGACTCCCAGGACTTCAAAAGTACACAGTAAATTTTTTACTGCAGACCAGAATGTAAATGTCTTCATCTCTGACAACATAGAAACAATTAAAATCACAATGGCTGGTAAGAAAAGGGAGAGGTTGGGGCAGTTAGTGTAAGTCAGCTGATCTTCCGTAGCCAAGGAGTCAAGATATTAAAGAGGATAAAGTAAGAAATAAAAGTAGAAATATGTTTAAAATATAAAAGTAAACTAAGAAAACATATAACCAACTTAAATTCAGGTAGTAGAGGAGAGGGAGAGAGGAGGGCTAGAATGCACGGGTCTCAATTCGTTCTTGATCATAAAAAGCAATCACTAGACGCGTCTAAAAAGCAGAGGTTCCATACATTGAACAAAGTTAATCATTCGAAAAAAAATAAAGTGAAAAATTTTATACATCATGAACACAGAAAGCATAACATAAAATGTGGTGATAGAACGAAGAACAAACGTTTCTGTCATGTCAATAAAGGTCTGAATTTTCCAGTGAAAAGAAAAAGACATTTTTGAACCACAAAGCCAAACATAACTACACACTGTCTACAAGAGACACACAGAACAAACGGCCAATGTCCCGACAGAAGCAGACTAAATAATGCGACTCAGAGCGGAAGTCCAGTCTTACTTCCATAACCTGCCAATCTGACTGAAGGAAGGATTTCTGATGGGTTACCAGCACACCCCTGAGCGGGGCGGGGTGAGCCTTTAACAGGCTTCCTCTGTAAATAAATCTGTCAAAGCTTGGGTCCTATGTGTCTTCTCCACCTCCTCCATGGAAGGTTTCTTTAGACATTTAGACTTCCTTTTCCCCAACAATGAGCAGCAGTGAGGACCAGCAAGGAGACCCTGTGTGTGCCTTCCTGTTCACCAGCGCTCCAAGATGTTTCTAGATCCAAGAGACACATGCTTGTGGCTGACTTAGGAAAATAAGAAGACTAACAGTGACCTGACCTGAGGACAGTTGCTCTCCCCTCTGCAGGGCAGCAGCAGCGTTGCATTCATCTTAGGCCCTCTGTGGGTGGGCTGCCTGTGCTCTTGCTCATGAGAAGAGGGATGGACAGGTGGGCCAGGGGGCAGCAGGGGTGCAACTTGGCTTCTCATGGAAGGGTATGACTAAGGAAGAATTGCACTGATATGAATAAAAATATGGAGCTTAATTGGTCTGATGGTATCATTAAACACACGATAAGCTCCAGCAGAGTCTAGCTCCAGGGCAGCATTACTAATATGCTTCTGCATTTGTCTTACTCTTACCTTGGGGAGTACTTACGTTTTATAGCCTCACGGTTGTTAGATTCTTCTCAGCCACAGGTATTAGAGAGCTGATGAGACATTCAGTGGTGTTCAAGGAGACCTCAAGAAGCAAGGGGTGCTTTACTGCAAATACATTTGACATACTTGGATCATCCTTGAAATGCAGAGCATAAGGACACTCATACCTCCTTGGGGCCCATTTTAAATGTCCCATGGCTAGGAAAAGAGTCATGTAAGATTCAGTATGGAGTTTCTTCCTCCCCAAGGTGAACATTTTGTCTAAGGAGACTTATGGGCTCTGAAAAGAATGAACCATCTGAAATAAAAATACCCTGCAGAAATGACGAAGAATGGATGTCAAAATAAAAATGTCTTAGTTCCTTCCTTCCTCGGTATAGAGACAGAATTCTATAAGTCTTACTGTCTATATGTTGTAAATTATTACACAAAGACACAGCACAATCACACACAAATTAGAGTTAGTATTTTCAGATGCCTGGTCTGTCTCGTCTCCTCTTGCAGATGCATCTCTGAAATCAAGTGACCATTTAATTTTAAAAATTAGCATTGACTTTTGTGAATGGCAATAATTAGATAAATCTTTGTAGAGCCCTAACAGTCAACTTGTGAGAGTGTCACCTTTATCACCCCCATTCAATCAGCACAGTATGTTTTTAATAGTTAACATGTGTGGAATAACATGAGGGAAAAATAAAATGAAGATTCATCAGTCCCTTCCAACCCTTTGGAGGGAGCCAGCCGGGACTCCTTTTTGGGACAAGAACTCAGGCAAATGTGCTTCAGTCTGCTACAATGCAAAGTTTTGGTGTGGGTGACTCATTTCCCAGGATCTCACCTTTCAGAAGATGTCACAGGGAAAATGTCAGTTCCATAGTCAGCCTCCCTGCTGGGGGCCAATCCCTATATAAGGCTAATCCTGCAGCCCTGAGGCCCAACCCAGAGCAAGATTCACTTCAGGTCCTGAATTAAGGGTGATTCAGTGCCCTTCTCTGATAGCGTCCACAGCAGGCCCCTAAACTGGGGCCACTTGCCTTGACTCTGCATTCTACTGTCTGCAAGGGATCTAGGAGCCCACAGATCCTGAGTAGTCTCAACTCCTGTACTTACTGTCACCTCTTCTCCTGGTCTCACTCTTAATGTCTGTATGGTGTCAACCCCTGGCTCTCAGTCTGAGCCATGGGAACCAAATCTCCTGACCTCACTGTCACTCCAGCTTGCTACCTCACCAAACTCTGCAAGTCCCAACCTCAGCACCACCTCTGCTCCCAGAAGCGGAGATCCAGACATCAATCCAGTGCAACACAGAAGCTGCCAGGACTCCTCTGTTCCAGAAGCAATGCCCCCAAAGGGCCTTGCCTGCTCAGGAAGAAAGAACACAGCCCACGAAGATTTGCACCTGAGGCACAATGCTGAGCGCACATGTCACATGCAGAACTAAGCTGCTCTTCTCCACATCCACAAAATGGCAGCCTTTTGTGACAGAGCAATGGAGAACCACAAACTAAGGGACAAAGGAGACAAAAAGGAAGAAATAATTCAATTAGAGAAAGAAGGAAGAAAGTATCAACTAGAGACCAGAGAGCCAGACAGGTGATGAAAGGAGCTGTGGAAGTGATAATTAAAACTGAGATGGGCAAAAAAAAGTCTTCCTCTGGTAAAAGCCAACTGATAGAAGCCTGGCGAGGCAATGATGAACTAAGGAGAAAATGGATACCCCTTTACCACTGGATAGGGCTGGTCATAGGAAAGTGTTAGTAGATAATCAATATTCTTCCACATAGTATATAAAACAGCAGGGAGCAGGACAGCTGATATTTAAAGGCTGAATAGATGTTCGATCTTTCAGAGGATGAAGGGACTAGTGCCGCACGATGCACTTACATAAATAAATTAGGGAAACTGTACGGTGTTCTGAGTGAGTGGTTCTCAGTGAAAAGACAGAAAGATGCCCTTGTCTCCAACCCACTGCTCTTTGAAAAGGCAAAGAGTTTGATGAGCAAATGCAAATGACTGATTCATGTGTATTTTTGGAAGAGTATCTTAGGCATTTTAAAAAGATCCGTGGGATTAAGAAGGCCAGCTATAACGAGAAATAGTCACCAAATGACCGTGCTGCGGTGGAATGTTGTGACATTTTCAGAGAGCTCATTTCTTAGAACAATCTCTCCTCTGTGCACTTGTGTGGAGCTGCTGGTCCTACTGAAATCAAGGCCCTCTGGGATTCAACAGAAAAAGGATTATTTTTACACGTGCAAATCACACAGGCTCTCTGAAATAAAACTGCTGGGCTAGAAACTCCATTATCCTACAACTTCCAAAACCAAAAAGCATCTTTGCTCGCTCCTCACAGATTGCCAGCTATTGTGGAGATGAACAAATGCGTTTGTTTTGTTTTGATATTCAGAGCAGTTCAGATATACATTTATAGTTCCAGGAAGAAAAACATTTCTGAGCGGCTGGTTGCCCAGAATTGTGAAGTTATTCTACCCACTCTGAGGCAGCAGGATCAGTTTGGGGAATATTTTTCCAACATTCCTCCTCAAAATGTACTTCATTGATTTGACTCATTGTTTTGGGAATCATTCAGAATATCAAATAATTATAATCACAGCTAACATTTACTTAGTGTCAGGCAGTTTTAAGCATTTCACAAGTGTTTACTCATTTAATCCTCAGTAGGGCAATTCTACCTGGTGCCATCCATGTGAGTTTTTTACCTCTGACAACTAATTGGAGTTTTGACAGTCACAGCTTCCTGCTATGATGATCAGAAATGAGGCAACAGTGAGAAACGAAGCTCATCAAGTCAGGAGGTCAGAACACAGCCAGCCTTACGGCTTGAAGAACCGAACGGAGGGGGCTAAGTAATTAAGATGCTTGAAGCTGACAAATGACTCCTATTGAACTTGGTCTTCTTGGGAAAAGTGGTGTTTACCCGAAAGGCTGTAATATTTGTCTCCACGCAGGGATCTTAGACAACATGGTCCATGCATAAGAAATTGAAACTGTAGGTATTTTAGTAAATAAATGTTTATCCACATTTTATTCCAACGTGTTATTTCTTAAGAATCTCTTACAAAAATGTGCTCTTGGCTTTTATAAATAGTTCTGCCCAGAGTTAATCATTTATGAAGGCAGTCGTTGGTCTCACCCTGCTAAGTATTCTTTGCATGGATACAGAGAGTATTGCAATAAAAGAATTAGTTCCTATTGCACTGGAGTTGTAATAAAGCAATGAATTTGTAACTAGTTTGCCTTTTAGAGGGAGTGGGTGACATCTAAAACATTTTTTAAGCTTCTCCATGCCTTAAGTATATTCTAGGAAACCACAGATGTAATCACCAAGAGAGTGTTCTTTCCTTTAATAACAAAAAACTAAAAACCACAGTTAATTCAGTACAGTTATCCAAGGATAGAGGAAACTTGCTCATTGCTGCCTCAGTATCAGGGGAACCATGAGCCCCACTCCTTTCCTCATGGTATTTTATGCCATATAAATTCTTAGCCCCAGAGGGGTTACATGCATCACAGCTTAAAGAATGTCTTCCCATATGGCAGAAGTGATTGCCTTTAATTGAAAGTTTGTCTTAAAAGTATTATCCTTCCAGATTGGATTGAGGTCATCAATGACTTCTCTCCTGTTTACATAACAAAGGATACACTGCCAAATGTTTCCTGTTCCCATTCTTCTTAAAAATACCTTCTGAAGGGCAGAGGAAAGGCTAAAATATATCTAGCTGACCCACAGGATAAGGAAAGGTGGTTAGAATTAGCTTCAAGTTGAATGGTGAGTCAATTATTTCCGTCAAAAATCTCCCACATCATCCACTCAGAGGCCAGATTTATGGGGAGAAGGACTCATTTATAACTAGCCCTCCAGACTGCTGGCAGTGGCACTTCATTTACAACTTTCACAGTGGCCACTGAGAGGACAGTGGTAAGACAGCAATAGCCTGCCGCCACCCCAGGACCGTGCTGTTGTGAGGGCTAGAGGGTTGGGTCTACAGCATGCAGAGCAGGCAGTGTCCATCCTCCTGGGGTTTCTGGCAGACCTCACACAGCACAGCCAGCCAGTGTGATGGTCAGATGGAGTGCATTTTTTAAACGCTCTAATATACAAGAATGTAGTTGGATTGAAGATCTTTTAAAATCATCCAATGAGAAATTAAGTTTTGTTCTTGTTGAGATCAACCATAATTAAATGTTATAAAATCACCTCAAACTAATTTACTTTTGTAAGCCCTTTAAATGACCTTTACGAGCAAATAGCTTTCTCTCTTTCAAGTAAATCATGTAACGTTTTTGCTTTATCACGGACTATAAGAGATAGAAACAAATTTTACTGGTGTAACATATTGGAAAATCACAACTAAAATAGGAGAGGAAAAATGTTTTCTTCTCTCTTTCCAGCACTATAAATCATAGAGTAAGCCAAGCGGAGGACAAATATATAAAAATACAAGTTACCTAAGGCAGTGAATTTAACTTAGTAGATATCTTTCTACAGTGCTACAGAGCATTAACTTTCAGAAAAGTCATTTTTCATGGTTATTGTTCTCAGTGCTTAGTGTAACAGTATAGCACTTAATTGTAAAATGTATGGTCTTCATATTAATCAGACAAAGCTTAATATGGACATAACTAACCAAGGCATACCTGGGATGAAACTGAAGTCAGAGATTCAAACAGAAACAGGAGTACAGAAAACTGTGGTTTGATTTCTCTGCACATAGCCGATTGTCTCCTGAAGTGAAATTCCCTATCCTTGATGCTCTGAATGTCTCTAAACCAGATTTGAGCAAAATTGTTCACTTTGCTCAATTTGAGGAAAATTGTAGTACTCAAAAATATGAAAAGGAAACAACCCATCTGTAAGGGATACGTTAGAGTTTATTCACACCTTGGAATACTATATGGTAGCTAAAATATGTCTGTATGGATAAACTTCAAAAACATAATGTCAAGTGAAAAATCAAGAACATTGCAAAAGAGATACATATAGAATACGAGATACATATATCTCACAGCAATAGTATATGTTGTTTATGGATACAGACACAGATAGAAAAAAAACATTAAAATACATATGGGAATGACACACTCCAACTCCTGGATAGTGATTATCTTTGGGGAGAAAGAAAATGGATGGAAGAATTAGGGTTTAGGTGTATCTATAAAATTTCATCTCGAAAAAGAGAGGGAGAGAGCAGATGCAAATATGACAAAATGCTAAAATTGGTTAAATCTGGGAAACAAATATATGGGTGGATATTGTATTTTGCTAGTCTGAAATATTTTATTAAAACATTAAATAGAAAAAGAAATCAATTGCCTCCACATATATTTTCTTATGATCATCTGAGCATCTGGGTCGATTATGACTAGAACGGAGCTGTATCTTGCTGTTGGCACGTTAACCACTTCGTTATCATCTTATAGAGCTCACGTGTTCTCGCGTTTCTCCCTTTCTAACCAAAGGAATGCAGTTCTCAGCTTTCACTTATCATTGTCCCTGAAAAAGACCACTGTCAAACATTACTACCTTAGCTAAGGCCATCTGTGACATCCTCAATCCCATCTAAAAAAGCAAGGGGAAAAATGACAACAAACAAACACAGAGAGACAGAGACTGGATTGGTGGTTACCAGCAGGGAAGCAGGGAGGGAGGGGGACGAAAGGCATGAGTGGGCACATGTGTGTAGGGGTGGATGGTGATCAGTGTTTGGGTGGTGAACGCGACGTAATCTACACAGAAATCGAAATATAATGATGTTCACCAGAAATTTGTATAGTGTTACAAACCAATGTTACGGCAATTTAAGAAAAAAAA
Source organism: Equus quagga (assembly GCF_021613505.1). Lineage (NCBI taxonomy): Eukaryota > Metazoa > Chordata > Mammalia > Perissodactyla > Equidae > Equus > Equus quagga. Next base: position 11,233,194 of record NC_060268.1, on the reverse strand, counting down.
GAAAGTAAGGAGCAAATTCCTGGTGAACAGTAGATTTTCCCAGTGTCTAAATTTTATTAAAGCTCAACTTGGTAACTGTCAGCACAAATGTCATTAATTGTACCCACATGATCTAAAATAAATTTTAAAAGATGCTTAACATTCAACCAGAAGGAAACTTAAACACCACAAAAATATGAGATAGAGATATATATATATAAATATAGCAAATTAATTTAGGAAAATTTATAATTAAATTTGTCTTAACAAAAGAGTTTTAAATGAATTAGCCACATACCACCGTAAGCATTTATATTGGTGAGGTTGCAGCTTAACCAACAGAATGAGCAACTATAATAATTTTTTGAAAATTAGATTATTATGTAAAAGTGGCAAAATGGCCATTACTATAAGAAAAATGTATCTTTTGTGACAAGATGAAACATATTACATCCATGTGACACTAAAGGATACAATGTTAAAACTCACACATTTAAAATGGGAACAGATATTGTCATTGTTTCATAGGGTTTGGCAAAACCTGCAGAGGAAATTATTCTGGGAATGATATTAGATCATGATTTGCTTATCATGGTAATTCTAAAAGACGAATCTATGTTGCCAACCAAATGGAGTAGGAGTAAGAGTTGCAACTTCTAAAGAAAGATTTTGTGACGTTTATGATTCAAACTCTCCTGGACAATCTGCAGGGAACAAAAAAATTAGAGGGAAAAAAATCGAGTGGATCATCATTTCAATTCTTAGTTCTGGGTAAGAAAGATGTCCAAAAATATGAAATGAACCCATAAACACCTGATTATATTACTCAAACTCACAGAATATACTGAATGTTTGAAAGCTACAGACGTATTATCTGCATTCCATTTATTTGTACCATTTTCCAAAACGTCAGTGGAATAAAGAAAGCTTAGAAACAAATGGAACAAACTACGTTTAAAAGATTCAGCCTTGTGGAAGTGTTAGATAGTGAAATTCCTCGGGAAACTCAACCATGTGTTTTGTGTCTTATCAGTTCTGCATAAATAATGCAGCCTGTCTGCCAAATTCAGAATCCTATAATAGGCTGTTCAGATGGTATTATTAGCAAGAGGCTGGGGTTGGCTTGGCCCTCCTGAAGGAAATGGGCAGATGACATTGGTGGATAAGGAAACTGCACACAAAATTAAAAACGACAGGATAAGTGTGAGATAGGAAAGCAGGCGGTGAAAGGACTTTAGAGACAAAGGATTCTCTTAATTAAATGTGATTAGGCATCTGTTATTTTAAAAAAAGGAAATCAGAGTAGTATCAAGACACATTTTTCTGACTTTTATGATAAAGCAGCAGGCTTCTGCCATCCCCTTCCATTTTTTGTAAATTTTCATTTTTGGTGGATGAATACTAAAGTAGGTCTCAGACATGAGTAATTTTAGCCTAGAAGCTAGAAGAAATAGAGAATTTTGGAATGAAGATTGTGAAGTCAGTCATTGGACCTTCTCCAAGTAATAACAGCATGTAGTTTCACTAAACGTTGATAGATTCTCCTCCTGGATTTTTTAAAAACATCATAGTTAACCCTTACAGAGAGAGGGTCCTTGCAGAATAAAATATTCTAAATAGGTTTAATTAATGCCAAAAGCATAGAATAGTATTTTAATCCCCAGAGGACTTTTAGAGATTTTTTTAAATTAAAGCACCTCTAAAAAGATGCATTGTTATTTTTATAGTAGCGGCTGCATTTAGACGCTGTTATTTTTTTTTTAAAAGATTGGCCCTGAGCTAACATCTGTTGCCAATCTTTTTCTTCCTCTTCTTCTTCTCCCCAAAGCCCCCAGTACACAGCTGTATATTCTAGTTGCAGGTCCTTCTGGTTCTACGATGCGGGACGCTGCCACAGCATGGCTTGATGAGCAGTGCTAGGTCTGCGCCCAGGATCTGAACCTGCAAACCCTGGGCCACCGAAGTGGAGCAAGTGAACTTAACCACTCAGCCACAGGGCTGGCTCCTAGACATTATTAATGTTATAATTCATTTGATTCCTTTTCAACGAGTTGCTTTAAATTGATCACTCGGGTTTCCTATATCATTGTCACTATCGAATAATCAATTCAAAGAATGATTATTGAACAATTAATGTATATAAGATAATGTGATAGATGTGGGGATGGGAATGAAAGGAAGTTTATAGCTCAGCCCTTGTTTTTAAGAAGCTTAATATCTAATAAGCTTCAGGAAATGTGTGATCAGGGAAGACTTTATGAAGAAGACGGAGTCTGAACTGGGCTTCGAAGGATGCTTTACATTTTAAAGGCCATGTCTGCAGGGTGGGGGGCGGGGGGCAAAGCGTCTAAGTAAGAAGAATCAGCTATTTCAGGGCCCGCAGCACAATGGTTCCTGCCCACCTACGTAAGAAAATGAGACTTAATGCTAGAAATGAATTTCTAGCTAGGAGACATGTGTGAATTAATTAAGCCAAGATACTTGAAATAAGAACATACAGAAAGTTCTAAAATAAATTAATGGTTCACAGCCTGAGAACTTCAGCCCTCTAGAGGGACCACTGAATTATTGCAAGGAGCCCTTGAATGGAATCCAAGCCCAGGTAACAGAATTAAGAAATCACCTCACCTGCAAATATGAACCACCATCTTTCTAAAGCCACTGCAAGTGATAAAGAACATATTAACTTAACAGCGCTACTGCATTTTTCAATCAGTTATACTGAAAGAATAACTACTGAAATTTCCTATCATTTCATTGTCTTATTCAGACCAAATCAAGTCAAATTTATATGCATTATACTATATGGCTGTTTTGTCTGCATTTATAGTTAATACATTATAAAAATAATATAAATATATGAAAAAATAAAAATACATTTTTATGTGAACAAACGTCCAGTTTATAAATCATTGCAAAATATTTACTAGTATTTTGTTCTATTCTGTACCCTATCTAAACATTCCCCTGTTACTGAAGATTTAAGTTGTTCTCGTATTTCACTATTCTAAATGATGCTGTTGCAAACATTCTTGCCATAGCTAAATATTACGTACATCCTTAAAGTTTTTTTAGGATAAATTCCTACATGTGAAGTTGCTAAGTCAAAAAGCATATATTTTTAAGGCTTTCAAAATATGCTGCTAAATTGCCTTCTCAAACTTTTTATCATTCTATGCTCTTTACAACAGGCTGTAAGACCACTAGTTTCCCTGCTAATATGAAACAACATTGCATGTTGAAAAGGGGACATTCATAGTCAAAAAGATGAGAAATTTCCAAGCTCCAGCTAAATGACATGGGAAGTACACAGAGAATCAAGACATTTCAGTGTCTCAGGTCAGCAGGCAAATGTCCTATAGCTGTAGAGAACTATTCATACGACGTATGCTTGTATACATGTGTAGTTGGGTGCCGAACGGCACACAATGTTTCCTACCATCAATAACTCACACACTTGCCTAAGAGATATTCACTCTGTTGAAAGCCCTTTTCTTCTTTGTAGGCTCAAAAAATTACAACCCAAGGTTCACTCAAAAAGAAATCAATGGAGTATAAAGTATCCTGGTCTCCCCATATGCACAAACATGTGAGAAAGGCTACTTTCTCCTGAAGAGGATCTTATTTCTTCAACAGGAGCTGTATCTACAGAGAAGGGGGTGAGCACACTGAAAACATGGTCTCTGAGAAGGCAGTAGCATTCTCCCCACTCATCCAGAAAGAAGACAGCAATGGAACTGGAATTTTTGTCAGTTTGGGAAACTTAGAAAATGTACGTTCTAAACACACATTCGCTGTTGTCTGTGCATGACAGAGAAAAAAATAGATTTGTTGGATCTGATTACAGTGATTAAAAAATCAAAAACCTTTACCTCTATTTGATGTAAGAGAAGTCTATTCTATTTATAGAAGATTGGGAACTATCTTTTAGAAGAAAATGTAAGGCTCAGAAGCCTAGAGGAGTAATTTCTATTAATCATACTTGCGATCTCTGTCCACCCACACATTTCAATGACATGCACTTATGCCTGTAGAATGGAAATAAGAAACGTTCCTCTGAGAGAGAGAAAATGATGAGGTAAACTGGCAAAGGAGAAATGAGATTTTTAAAACTTGAAGTCCTTCAAAATACTTAGATTCTGCGTTTACCTCTCTACCTAGGGCCTCTTCTTTGATTTGGTACTTGACTCTGTTTTCCCGCAGATTATCACGTCATTCTATCTTGATGTTGCCTTGTTTATTGAGCTCCAAATTCACAATGTCTGTCTCCTTCAGCATCTGTTGTTTTCTTGGACGCTAGAGAGAGGAAGCTAAGAATTCCAGGCAGGAATCCAAAGTCACTTTGTTCAAATAAATTTCCAAATACACTGGCCGTGGACAAAGGTTTGTCTCTCTGGACCATCATTTCAATCCTATCAGGGGTATAAGCAAATCAGGAGAGCAAGAGGAACGAGGCTGAGGCCCAGGGAAGAAGAGGCAAACCAGTTAGAATTCGTCATTGTTACCTGGGCTTGAAAGTAAGAGAGCAGCTAAAGGGATTTATGGGAATTCAAAACAGAGGGAGACATAGCAAAGAGAAATATCAATAAAGCTTCTTAAAATGAAATAATCTAGACAGATAAGAGAAGTCGCTGCCCTAAAATGCTGGTTACTAATAAACATGACCTAAAACGTAAACATGGATTGGTCAAAAGTTTTCCTGCAGAATGAAGCTGGTGCCAAACTCTTGCATTACAGAGATGTTGACAACTGAGCTTTATTGGGAAATTGGAGGGGAAACCAGACTGGTTTTTTTTTTCCTACAGAATTTACAGAAAGATTTCAAAGACGTACAGAGAATTTCCATACGTCCCTTAACCAGTTTACCCTATTGTTAATATCTTCCATTCCCAAAGTACATTTTTTGAATCTAAGAAACTATGTTGATATGTTGCAATTAACTAAATTTGATAATTTATTCAGATTTTACCAGTTTTCCCCCAGTAACCTTTTTATTTTCCAGGATCACATCCAGGGTACCACATTGCAGCTACTCATCATGTCACCTTAGGCTCCTCTCAGCTGTGACAGTTTCTCAGAATTTCCTCGTCCTTGCTGACCTTGAGAGTTTTAAGGACAGCTCGTCCGGTTTTTCTTTTTTTCTGAATGTCCCTAATTTGGGTTTGTCTGATGTTTTTCTAATGGTTAGACCAGGGTCAGGGTTTTTGGTGAACAAAACCCACAGAGCTGAAGTGCCATTCTCAGAACATCCACTTAGCTTTTGAAGATAAAATTGATAATTGCCCTAAGTCTTTTGAAATGACTCCACCTCCAAATTAATTCAAAGTCTACTCTAATAAAATGACATCAGCAAGGCTACCATGACCTTTTCCATCAAGAATTTCTAGAATCTTGCAGTTGTGACTTCCTCAACAGTGATATTATCTCCCTCTTTCTGAAGGACAAATATGTTGATATCAAGCAGTGTATGAGTCCTAACTCAGCTATGAAAGTATAACTGAAAGAAATGCAGATTTATAATGATTTGGATGATACAACAGACACCACCCTGGTTGTCCTCCCAGCATCCATCATCAAGCCTCTTTCATCTTGCCCACCTCCTATTTTAAGGTTGAAAAGACCAACTTTTCACTTTCCCAGCCTCTCTTGCATTTGATCCAGTGCTGGTCTATGAGACGAGAGCTAAGTGAGGTGAGGTGTTATGGGGAAAAAACACTTCCTCCTTGATCAAGGGAGAGGGGCATGGTGAGAAAGCTCTTTTCTCACCTCTCCTGATGTGGATGTGTGAAGAAGAGATGTCAGGGGATGTGTCAGCCATGAAACAACAAGCCTCAGGATAAAAAGCTAAATGCCGAGAATGGGAGAACAGAGGATGGAAAGAGCCTGACCTCTAGAAGACGTCATTGAGCCACTGCATCAACCCCGGGACAGCCAAGTGAACTATTGATATCCTTGCATTCATTGGGTTTGCAGCTCAAAGCATCCTTACTGATACCCACAGCGATATTTGACATTTCTCGTGATAACTCAGAGGGGATAAGTTGATGGCCCATAGACATTTTTGTTTCGTCTACACAGTGTTAAATGTACTTACCCTGTCTTTAAAATCAGTTGTTTTCACAGGAACAAAAAATTTTCATTTCTTTGAAAAATCAGCAAATCTGGAAACACTTGGCCTGCGGGTCCACCTGCCAACTGTCAGCTGGAATGCGGTAACCGCTGCCACTTTCAGATGGGACCTGTGCTCTGCTCTTCAGCTCACTACAGTCCTCACCTGGTCAACTTCGTGCATTTACATTATCTGTCTGGATCTTGCAGACATCTGTGAAAAACCTTTCACACCCGAGTTTCATTTAAGGCAAGCATTCCCCGGCATGTCCTTTTCGGAGTTTTTCTTTTTTCAGTTTTACATAAGAGGAGTGGCTTCTAATTTTAGAAGAATATGTCCAATGAAAATTAGAGAAATATGGCTCTGATAAACTTTGCAGCCCCTTTGTGATAACATATTTCTTTCTCTTCTCTCCCACTCCTCTCTACCCTCTGGCCACCCAGAGAGCTGCTGAAGAAAAATGAGTTGATTAAGAATAGCTTTCCAACTAACATAGCCCAGATGTTTTATTGAACCTGGAAGCGCCTGTAGTCAGTCAGGAAAAGATTCCAACGTTTCATGTGTCCATTTATGCTCTGTAGAAAGCCACCTAGCTGATCTGGACTTCTCTCTTTGGATGGAGCCTAGCAAGTTTTCTCAGTGGCATATTTTGAGTTTGCAGTTCAGGGAAGTGCAATGTATACCCCATAAAACATGCCAAATGCATACACATGACCCATGGATTGCGGCTTTCCGCTGGGGCACTTCTCATAGATACAGAAAGAAGGGAAGAGGAAGTCTCTTTCCAGCAAAATGTACGAGGCCATCAGTGACATTCTTATTATTAGAAGCGTAAATATGATGTCACTATAGATAAGGCAACTTGACAGAAGGAAAGTAAAGTTTATTATTGCTCCCATAGAGGATAAACATAAGACTGTTGTGGTGAGAAAGTTTTGAGACTTACCTCGAGATTTCAGAGCTACCACCTTCGGGGTCATCCCCTCCCCTTAGCAGTAGCCTCATTGCAGCATATTCAGTCGGAATATGCCCCTCCGTGCATCGCCCACAGAGGTCACAAACACAATGCCACAGGAAAGGTAGACAAGTGGGGCAGGCCAGGAGTCAGTGCCTCAGTAACTGTTCTGACAGTGGTGGAACCTGAGGTACGTGACCCCAAGCCCTGTTCAAAGGGACACCACCCGTCAGCTGTAGCCCCTGAGTCCCAGCAGGATTGTGAGCTCAGCCATGGTTTGGGGTAACTATGACAGGTCTCTAGGCTCACCTGGTTTTCTGATGAGAAATGTTTGTCATTTTCAACCGTCTAACCTAATGTTCAGCGCCTTATAAGAAAGAGCGATGGAGAGAGGCAGGCCTTTCTCACGCAAGAGTCTCCTCCGTGTAACTTTTCTCTGCTACTGCAACAATGACTCTCGTGGAACAAGCTGGTTAATTATTTTGTCTCCAATGTCAGCGTTCGATGTTTTCAAAAACCATTTCTTATTTAATTTTAATCTTTTCTTAACTACTAATATTTCAAGAAAATCATTTCCTACTTTCATTACAAACACTTTTCAGGAGGGTCCCACATTTTCATTACATTTTTTGCCTGGAAATCACAACGCAAGGCAGGTTGCCCTGAAGGAGGTTACGTGTTTCCAAAAGAATAACGCCGCAATGGGAGGAGATGTCATTTAATAAATCATAGTGATAAAAAATTCATAATGATGAAAATAACAAAAATACTACTATATGCTCATTTTCGTGGTAAAATGTGACTTCCAGTCATATAAAATGGACATAAAAGTAATATACAATGGATATATATATGTGACAATTATACAAAGGGCCTCAATATATCTGTATCTGTATCTCTCAGTATATATTTAACTAAACAAATAAATCATATCATAAAATTGACCTAAAACTAATGTAATGTCTACAGTAAATATTAATGAATAATTCTATAATTTTTTTTTACTTCTTAGCATTTAGTAGAGATTTGGGAGAAATGTAATTTGGATAATTTATAAATTGTCTCAAGTAATATCTGTCACAAAGGTTTGAATTGATACATTGCTTTTCCTTCAAAACTTTTCCATTTAGTAAGCAGAAACAATCTCCACTCTTTTTGACCTTATGGCTTTTCTATAGGATCTTATAGGTGTCTACTTCCCAAGTATTTTCCTTATTGTTGTGTTTCTTGTTATTGATGACAATGACAATAAAAATAATTTGTTTTTGTTCTATCTCCTTGGTTCAGGTTTTCAGAAGACTTTCAGGAAAAAAACTTTTAACACCTACAGGTAATCCCAACGTTTAAAAATACATCCAAAAATTAATTAGTATAGATGTATTTTAATAAGCTCAAGTTAAAAAATGTTACTTATTACAGATTCAATCAGTGAGAATGCTAGGTGTATTCAGTTGAACACAAAAATGTGAAAATAGGAGCAGTTAATAACAGCTGCACCTTTTTATCAACTTCAGCATCTAATTTATTTCTGTGATGTTTTCCTGGCTGCATAGTATTGAGAAAATACTGATACACAGGAATGCAAATGCCAATAGTTAAAGTAATAGATTGTAATTTCAAGATTTTTAAATTGAACTTATCCAAAAGCTTGAAGGAAGACTAGTAAAACATTTTTGTTAAAAAAAAAATGATTAATGAATCAAATTTAAGCTATAATAACCACTTACGCTATATTAATCTACACATTGCATATAACGCTACAAACACACATACCCCTCTGTACGATAAAGGATTATCACCATACCACATGCGAGCTTGTGGGCTGTGAACTTCAGTCAAGCAGAGCTGGTGTTTTGTCCGTCACTGAATAGCACATGATGCTGTGGCGGTGTATTTTCTTTTGGAATTTTACAGAAATTGCAGAGCTGGAAAATGCCTTTATTTATTAGTTATAACTAACACCTAGCACAGAGCTAGAGCATAATAGGTATGTTTATTGAATGAATGAATAAAATTATTTAAGGCTTTGGTGAGAACTCTCAGAGCATTTCATAAATTTTTGATAATGCACAACACGAATTACCAAGTCATTATAAAGAACCAATGTAAAGACTAATAAAATATTATGTATAGTGAAACTGCACAATGTAGACATGTTTGTGTATATTTCATTGTCTGTGTTACACCCGTGCAAAAACCACACTCATTAACCACAATGTTAATACTCTTGCAGAAGTGGGTGCAAGTGGTGAAACTGGCCGTTAACTCAGCTGCATCAAGAGATTTAAGCTGCAATGTGTGAAGGAGCAAATGGAAGGAATTTCTTGCCTTTCACTTACATTGTGGGTTAAATAGGATTTTGCGTTCTAACCTGAAACACCAACACAAAAACATATATTCAATACGTGTTTGATGATGGTTCCGTGGATTAGTAACATTGTTTATGTGTGACAATGTGATTATAAGATCCAAATAATGGCTTTACATATACATGTTTAGAATAAAGGCTATTTGTAACTTGAGAAATCCCTTTGCCATCCTGGATGTTGTATCCACTTTAAAACACTGCTCCATAAGATTAAATTATTTGAAAACTGTTGAAAGTTTTTGAATTTTACTATTAATAATTTTAGCTATGGTAATAACTTCAAAAGGTAACGAATGTTAATGAATATTCATGGATTTAAAACATTTGTTAAGTGCCAGGAAGGAACTGTATCAGCACATTAAATGTTGCCTCATGTAAACCTACAAATTACCTCATTATTACTGTCATTTTACAAATTAGAAAGCTGGGGTCCAGGAACATGTAGTCATTTTTCCAAAGTTGCAATGCCACTAAGTGGGTAAGCCATGATTTGGACCTAGGAGTGATTACTCCAAGGTCCGTGTTCTTCTCTTCCGCTTTGCATCTTACCCATGAGTAAAATACTTCTGCAAAAACAGATCATGGAATGAGAACATTGTGATGCTTGGGACTTATAATTCCTTCTAGGTAATGTCTCTAGAGGGTCTTGAAAAACAACTTGGAACTGCTAGACACTGCAGTAAGTTAGACTCTGCAGCAAGGGGTCTCCCATGTTCTTGAGTCCTCCAGACTGGACATGATCCCCTCTGGGTGTTCCCCAAATTCTCTGAATTTTCCTTTTCATGTGTTACACTACAAGAGTCCATCTTCTTTGTTCTCCATTAGACCATGAATAATTTGAGGGCAGAAATGTTTTCTCTTTTATCTTTGTGTCACCAATGCTTTGCCCAATGCCTGTCAATACGTAGTTCAATACCTGGTTGGCACTTAATAACTTTGAAACGAAAGAATAAATGAGTGAATGAATAAAAAGTCAAGAAGTATTATCTTAATTCTAGACCAGTCGTTCCATAAACAAACAGGATAAAGTGCAGAAAACCTACTTCACTTACTGTTTAAAAGCCTTTAAGAAGACACCAGATTTGACCTGCTGTTTCTACTTTTCACCTGTAGATTACTGATTCTCTTTGCCTAAAGATGTCATGAAGACCAGTGCAGTTAAGTTCCTTGGGAAAAAAATCTATAAAACAAAGGTAAGTTATTATGGTTCTTACTTCATTTGAAGAGGTATAGGGTACATTTCCTAACTTTTTATTTTTAAAAAAATATGGATGGTTTATTAATTCTGGATAAAAAAGCAAAAATAACTAAAACAATTATTCTCAGGACTGCACAAACATATTTTCCTTTCGTTTCTTGCAATTTAAAACCATCACCATGTAATGCAATTAAGCAGAAAGAAATGTTTGTAGTAATGCAAGGAGACATTCCTTCTTTTAATTTCTTTTACAAAATTGAAACTTTCTTTTGCTGATATGTTACTAATTAGTTTCTCATTATATGTGCCCATTAAATTAAAAACACAAAAATAAAACCACTTTTGAACAATAAAGCTATAAAAACACACTGCTATTTTAGATTGCTAGTTTTCTGGATCCTTCCACCCCTACACAGTTCATCCATCTCTCACCTACAAAATTTTACTAATGGTTTCTTTTAGATTTTCTTAATCGTAAGCTAAACAAATCCTCAATAGAAAGTGACCCCATTCATTCTAAACTGTGTCTTAAGAAGGTGCTATTTAACCGCAAGAAAGGTGGATACTCAACCTAAACTTTTCCCATGGTGGACCCCAAGGACGGGGGAATGTTAACATATAGACATCTACCTATGCAGCTTTTTACTTGTAGGTCTGTGAAAAACAATTTTAAGAACAAACTCAAGTATAAATAGTAAGGGAGGAATATTCAGTTAAAATAAAATATCTTAAGTATTCATTTATGATTTTCATCACTTATGGGATCCAGTATTGATCATTTTTATGCTAGTCTTTGTACCGCTTTGGAATTCATTTCCAGCACAGACGTGGGAGCATTCCCTAGGGGCATCATAACCCAACAGGTGTCCTCCAAGTTTGGATTATTCAGTCTCATTTTCTGAAGAGCAATGTGATGTGACTGGGGGAAAGTACTGATCCTAAAAGAAGTCAGCACATTTGCATTCAACTCTGGGGTCTCTTACTAACTACTTATATGTCCTTGAACAAGTCGCTTCAGCACTCTTCACCTCAGCGGCCTGATCTGAGAAAGAGTGGCATCAGGCCTGATAAGTCCTAAGATCTCTTCCCAATGTAAAATGCAATTAAAATTTTTTTTTAAATCTTCCTTTAACTTTTAGAAAATATTGGTATCTATATGAGATGATGGATGTTAACTAAACTTATTGTGGTAGTCATTTCACAATATAGGTAAGTCAAATCATTATGCTCTATACCTTAAATTTATGCAGTGCTATGTGTCAATTATATGTCAATAAAAATGGGGGGAAAGATTTGGAAAATAATAGTTACATGTACAATAAAGGGATTATCCTTATAAATATCAGTTCTCATTCTGCACAGGTAAGGAGTTGATTTAGAAGAAGGAGTTCTTTTAATAAGATCCAAGTTTTAAAGTCACAAAAGCTAATATTTGTAAAGACCACAGAAATGATAGTCTTTTTTATTATTTATTATTTATTTTACGTGTAGAACCATTCATCCATTTAGTAAACAGCAGTCTAGTGAATGGGCTTGGGAAAACTGAGACGACTCTACTCAGTGCTAGCACACGGCTCAGGTCTGCGATTTTTGCATAAATTCTCTCGACGTTAGAAAATGTTTTCAGAATTTTCTTTGAGTCACAGTAGCAATTGAGATGACATGGAAAACTACGTCTCCCGTCTCAAGTACACATAAACGCTAGATCAATATAAGCATGACCCATATTTATACATATTCAAACAAGATATGAACTAATAAAGGTATCCACATGCAAAAGAATGAAGTTGGACTCCTACCTCACATCATATACAAAAATTAACTAAACATGGATCATACCTAAGTGTAAGAAATAAAACTATTAAACTTTAGAAGAAAACATAGGATTAAAATCTTTATGACCTTGGTTTAGGCAATGATTGCTTAGATATGACACAAATAGCACAAGTGACAAATGAAAAACCTGATACATCGGATTTCATGAATATTAAAAACTTTCGTGCTTCAAAGGATACCATCAAAAAAGTGAAAAGATAACCCACAGAACTGGAGAAAGATTTTCAAATCATAAATCTAATAAGGATTTTTTTTATCCAGAATATATAAAGAACTCACAACTCAAAAGTAAGAAGATAAATTATACAATTAAAAACGAGCAAATGATTTGATTAGACACTGCTCCAAGGAACACATACAGATGGACAATTAGCACCTGAAATGATGCTCAATGTCTTTAATCAATGGGAAAATGAAATCGAAACCACAATGAGATACCACTTCACACACACTAGGATGGCTATAAGCAAACGACACTAGGAATAAGTACTGAGTGTTGAGAAATTGGAAACCTCACATGTTGCTGGTATGAATTTAAAATGGTGCAGCCACTGTGGAGAACAGTTGGGCAGTTTCTCAAAATACTGAACACAGATTTGCACCATAACCAAGCAGTTCCACTGCAAGGTACATTCCCAAGAGAGATGCAAACATATATCCACACAAAAACTTGTACCCTAATGTTTATAGTAGCATTGTTCAAGACAGCCAAAAAGTGAAAGCAATCCATCAAGCGATGAATGGATAAAGAAAATGTGGTATACCCACACAGTGGAATATTATTTGGCAATAAAAAGGAATGTAGTACTGATACAGGCTACACCATGGATGAACCTTGAAAACATTATACTAAATGAAAGAAGCCAATCACAAAAGACCATATATCGCATGACTCCATTTATATGAAATGCCCAGCATAGGCAAATCCATAGAGATAAAAAGTGAATTAGTGGTTGCTGGAGGAGGGGAGGAGGATATAGAGAGCGACTGGAATGGGCACCAGGTTTCTTTTCCATGTGATGAAATGCCCTAAAATTAGATAGTGATGATGGTTGTACGATTCTATGAGTACACTAAAAATCACTAAATCACGTACTTTAAAATTTATGGTATGTGAATTATATCTCAATGAAACTGTTTTAAAAAAGAATTTACCTAAACTAAAAAAAGAAAAAGGGATGGATAGTTTTGAAAATAAGTTAGATATGAGTGAAGAGAAAAATGGTCAAATGGAATCTAGATGCGAATAAATCACTGAGGATGAGCTACAGAAATAGAAAATATAAATAAGCAATCAGGAGAAATAGATGCTAAAATGAAAAGTTGAAGCATATATCTAAGAGGAATTCAAGAATGAAAGTAAAAAGAATGGGAGAAAGGCAATATTCAAAGAGGTAATGACTGCCAATTTTTAAGACTTGATAAAGGGTGAATTGAAGATGTACAAGTCCTGAGCAGGACAACAAAATGTTAATTTGAAAACATTTAAATAATAAATTATAGGGACACCAGAAATCATGAAAACTGAGGAGAAAGATTTTATAAACATCCAGAAATAAAATTATGAACAAAGGAATGAAAATCAACCTAGAATTCTATGTAAACTACAGTGCAAAAGTTAGAGTGAAAAGAAGACATTCCTGGCCAAATGCTGAGTTTATTATTCACGACACCATCAGCTAGAACTGTTAAAGTAAGTACCACAGAAAGAAAACTGAACCAAGAAGGTAAACATAAGATGCAAGGAGAATGGTGTGCAAAAAAAGAGATAAATAGATAAAGAACCCAGAATATGGAAGATTAGTGTTAAAGCAATCCAAGGTCATCATCTTGTTCAAGAAACAAAGATGTAAATTATGTTTTGTTAATTTAAATATACATGTATTAAAATTTTGAGAGAAGCTGTCAACAAAATAGGAATATAATGTATAATTTTCAAACGCCGAGGAGGAAGAATACAATAGAGAACTCTCTATTCATTTAAAACGAATGAAGAAATGAAGAGGGTAAGAACAAGTCAAATAAGTAATATGATGGATAGAAAACACAAAATAAATTAGAATAAATAAGTCCAAGGGCTGGCTCTGTGGCCAAGTGGTTAAGTTCCCGCGCTCTGCTGTGGCAGCCCGGTGTTTCTCAGGTTCGAATCCTGGACACGGACATGGCACTGCTCATCAAGCCATGCTGAGGCAGCGTCCCACATGCCACAACTAGAAGGACCCACAACTAAGAATATACAACTATGTACCGGGGGGCTTTGGGGAGAAAAACGAAAAAGTAAAATCTTAAAAAAAAAAAAAAGAGCAAATAAGTCCAAGTATTTTAGTAATTGCAATAATGTAAGTGCTTTAAATTTATCTATTAAAAGACAGATAAGGGGCCAGCCCCATGGCCGAGTCCTTAAGTTCGCTCGCTTTGCTCCGGTGGCCCAGGGTTTTACCGGTTCAGATCCTGGGCGCGGACATGGCACCGCTCATCAGGCCATGCTGAGGAGGCATCCCACAAGCCACAACTAGAAGGACCCACAACTAGAATATACAGTTATGTAGTGGGGTGCTTTAGGGAGAAGAAGAAAAAAAAAGATTGGCAACAGATGTTAGCTCAGAGCCAATCTTTAAAAAAAATGAGAGAATATTAGCATGAATTTTACAATTTAGCTATATACTCCGTAAAAGAGATATAATTAATTCAAACAAAAGGTACAAAAATATTGAAAATAAAAAGATTAACAAATACAATGGAGAGTACTAACAAAAGTTGTAATAATATTAATACTAGATAAAATTGAATTTTAAAAATCCCTCACAAGGATAAAAAGTGACACCATGAAATTTCGTGATAAAAGAAACATCAAACATCAAGTGATATAAATACAACAAGCATGAACTTGCTAGCACAAAATAACTTGGCCTCAATATATGGAAAGTAAAACTAACAAAATTGAGAAAACTGATAAATCCACAATTAGAATGGGGTACTTTAATACATCTCTCTCCAAAACCGAGAGATGAAGCAGGTCAGAAAAGAAGCAAGGATGTAGAAGATTTGGATAGTCTTAATATGTAGCCCTCATTTCACAAACTCCTCACCTCTGACCTTGCAGCGCTAAAGCAGCCATGGACATCACGTGATGAGTGAGCGTGGCTGTGTTCCAATCAAACTTTCTTCACGGACACTGACATTTGTCATCATCATGACATTTCATGTCATTATTACGTGTCATGAAATATTCTTCTTCTTCTGATTTTTTCAACCATTTAAAAGTGTAAATACTATTCTTAGCTTATAGGATGTCCCAAAACATCCATTGAGCACGATTTTGCCCACAGGCTGCAGTTTGCCAAGCCTTGCCAAGACCACGAAAGAAATCCTTACAAATTCCAAACGCAATCTAGCCACTTTTCATAAAAAAATGTATTATTTCTGTTAGCGTATAATTAGTTTATTATTGTTACTTTTAAGAAAATTAAATAGCTAAATATATTTTTTAATTTATCAGTTTAATACAGTAAATATTAGCAGATATAACAAGACACAAATGAAAGCTCTTTGGGGCTCTGAATATTATTTGAATGGAAAGGGATCTTGAGACCACTAAGTTTGAGAACTGCTACATATACAGTATATTTTGGTAATAATGGAAAAAAGTAGAAAACCCCTAAATGTTCACTATGGTAATAAATAAATAAGTTAGGGTAGATTTATTTAATAAATAATAGACAGTTGCCAAAATGAGTAAACAAGATACATTAGAAATACGGGTACATCTCAATACATATTCTGCATTTAATAAAACATGTTGCTGTTGCTTTGGCTCTGATTTAATTTTTAAAAACATACATAAAATGCTATATATCTCAAAGATATATATGTATATATGCTATTTGTTTAAAATGTATATTTATTTTCACAATAGAAATATGAAAAGTGAGCCAGAAAAATACATACAAAATTCTTAATATTGGCTGCTGGTAGAGACAGAATAAGAAGGCTGGAAAGCAACAATAAAGTGGATGTCAACTCCTTACTGAAAATATACACACCTGTGGCAGATACGATGCAATGGTAACGCTTGTTCATCTGGTAATCCTCTGTGGTGAGCACACAGGCAAACACATCCCCTTCTCTAATGGAGACAAATTGTCAGTGCAAATCACAAATTAAAGTCACAAAATGAACTACAAATACCATTTTAAATTTCAAATCTTGAACAAGTGCGAGTAAGGAGGACCTGGGGATCCATTGGTGTAGGACTGACTCTGAGCGGCGTAAATATTCATAGCTTCCTTCAAATGTTCAATGAGTAAAAACATAAGAAAATACAGCCCAACGATGGCAACCTCTCTTTGTTTTAGCACAGGGATCTATCGAACTGGATGGAGATGCAGATCTTTGAGGCACATTAAATTCAACGAGGTGACGCCCTTCAATCTATGGAGGAAAACGCCATTATTATTGTTATCATGTATCCAGCTGCTCCTGAATGTGGCTCTTTCATGTTGTCCACCCATTCTGAGATCCCAGGACAACGGGAAGTCATCCGCTTCTCAATTCGTGGGGCTGGGATTAGATCCAGACAGGGTGATGCCAGAGTCTGTGGCATCAGACAAAACTCTTAATCACTACGCCTTACTCTCCTCATCTCTAAGATGGGGACAATAACAGGCAGAAAGCCTAAGTTGGACCTGAGCTAGGAGACAATTTCGTAACACATATCAAAAGCTTAAAATTAAATTTGATTAAGTAATTCCACTTTCAGAGATCTGTCCTAAGAAGATATTCAGAACTATGGCTCAAAATATATATACAACACAGTGGTTCCAATTTTTCCCTGTTATAAATACTCCCATTGTTTAACAATAGAATATGATTAAATGAAGGATGGTTTATACAAACAATGAAGCTTCATGCAGACATTTAAAACAATGCTTTCAAATCATTTAAATGCCATGGCAAAGTCTAACGTATAATTAAAATATTAAGAGGAACAAAGCAGTGTACTTAATTTGTTGGGTAGATATAGATACAGAGTAGAAAAAATGCATCAAAATGTGAGAGTTCATCTATTTTTTATTTTTTCTTTTTCTTTTTTTTGAGGAAGATCAGCCCTGAGCTAACCTCTGCTGCCAATTCTCCTCTTTTTGCTGAGGAAGACTGGCCCTGAGCTAACATCCGTGCCCATCTTCCTCTATATCGGGACACCTGCCACAGCATGGCTTGTCAAGCCATGTCATGTCTGCACCCGGGATCCAAACCAGTGAACCCCAGGCCGCCAAAGCGGAACGTGCAAACTTAACTGCTGTACCACCAGGCTGGCCCTTACCTATTTTTTAAAAATATTTTATTACACATCTAGTTCATATTTGTTTAATAATAATCAGAAAATACATATAAGCAAAAAAGAAAAGAAAATCACCTTTAATTCTATCAAACAGAGAAGGATAATATTAACAGGTGAGGTATATATACTTCTGGATATTTTCCTATGTGTTTTTTAAATAAAAATTGTATCATATTGCAAATACTTTTGAACTAAATTTTTGCCTTTACTGTTAATAATTTCCTTAGAATAAATTTTACAAATAGATTTTGTGGTTCAAACTGCACACACTTTTAGCATATTATATATATATATATATATATATATATAAAATATATATGGTCAATTTTACATGTCAACTTGACTGGGCCACAGGGTGCCCAGATCTTTGGTCATACATAACTATGGGTGTTTCCGTGAGGGTACTTTTGGATGAGCTTAACGTTTAAATTGATAGACTGAGTAAAACAGATTGCTCTCCTTAATGTGGGTGGGCCTCATCCCATCAGTGGAAGGCCTGAATAGAACAAAAAAGTTGATCCTGCCCAGAATAAGAGAAAAATCCCTCCTGTCTAACTGCCTTTGAACTGGAACTGACACATCGAGCTGGACCTGGCTTTGTCCTGCCTTCAGACTGGAACTGAAACACCAGCTCTTCCTGGGTCTCCAGCTCGCCAGCCTTCGGACTAGACCCAGCCATCAGCTCTCCTGGGTCCCCAGCTTGCTGACTGCAGATCCTGGAATTTATCAGCCTCCGTAATCTCGTGAGCCAGTTCTTCATAATAAAGCTCTTTCTGCATATAGATAGATATTCATCCTATTAGTTCTGTTTCTCTAGAGAACCTGGACTCATACGTAGGCTTTAAGGAGGGCCTATGAGTTCATCCTGCCACCAGCAGCATATGACAGTTTCCATCTGCCTGCCCCGAAGCTGAAGCTCTGTTCATAATTCTCTGCATTCAGCAATTTGATTCAGTAACAGCACTGTCACATTGTTGCTTTAATTTACATTTTTATTAGTAAAAATAGGTACTATATCCTTAATGTTATTTCCATTTTTTCTTTAATGAGTTCTCTTCATTTGTCTACTTTTTTATTTATGTATAAGTACTTTGTAAAGATGATTTGTAACTCACAGGTATCAATTTTTTGTCATATACACCACACATGTTCCCAGGTTTTTTTCCTGTAATTCTGTTTATTTTTATTATTTTATGAGGAAATTTTATGTAGGTGTGCAAATCCAGCATTTCTCTCCTTTATGATTTCTGGTTTAGTGTCATTCTAAAAAAGTCTTTCCTCAAAGCAAGACTATCCAAATATTGACCTAGATGACCTTCTAGAATTTTTATTATTTCATTTTTATAATGAGCTCTTTACTTGATCTGAATTTATTTTGGTGTAGAATATGAGATAGAGATCTTTTTTCCCATTACATAATCTATTGTTATTCTGCTAAAATAAGATGCTTGCTGTGACCCACTGTTAGGCACCATTCATTTTTATAAGGATTAGCATTAGCAAAATCAGGCGACAGGAACAATGACCTCTTCCTTCAGTAGGTCTTGTATGATGGGTCTTAATTTCTGCAGACCCCGTTTAAATCTATGGTGGACCATATTAACTGTTTAACCTGGAGGGCGGGGGAACAGGACTCCAAGGAGCTCCGTTTTATTAAGCCAATTGTAGGTGCCAAAGGCTTAATTTTATTTCATGACTTGATGGGTCAGAACATCCACGCCCACCATGGGATAGTTTAGGGCACTGGGCACTACGACCCTTAGGAATTTATGCAAGGCAATACTTCTCACAGTCGAGGTGAGGCATAACTCTTTCTCCTTATTTTGTGGTTGGTAACTCTAAAAGTTAGAGGGTACCTTCTTTAAATTTAGTAGGATCTCCGGGTGTAACTGTTACTCGAACTCCAGTATCAATTTAGACCATGAAGGTTTGCCAATTGATGCATCTCAGCAGATCTTAAAGTTAATTTAGAACCCATATTGTAGTGACACAATAGCCACCAGGCACCCTTTTTATCTTTCTTTCGCATAAATTCTTTTAGTAAATTTTGAATTTCCAATTAGGTCAAGTCACAGACCCTTGCTACAGCTCCTGTTCCCTCCCACTCTATGAAGAGGTCGTTTTGTTTTATTTTGTTTTGCTTTGGTTTTCGGTTACTGCGTACACTGTGGGGAAGAGGGGGTCCTCTCCATCCTGATACTGTCTGTCAGTCTCATCTTCAGAGAGTACCACATCAGTACCATCGGGGTTAGGGGTCTCCCCCATGGTGAATGGTTTTTGGGGTTTAGGCACCTTGGGATTAAGTCGGGTTTGAATTGATCACGTGATACATTGATAAGGTTCAGTACTCAGTCAGCTCAGTCTTTTTCTGTTTGCTTCACAGTTATCCGGTAGCGTGGTGGTATCCTCTGGCCACGCCGTAGGTTGCCATGGGAGTTCGTCCTCTATGATCTTGAGAATCAGGATCTGTGTTGCAACAGAGGTGTGGGCAGCAGCAGCAGAGGCATTTTAAGGCATTGAAGAGTCCTGGTGAGCTCTGTGAATTTAGGAATGTAGATCTCGGCATGCAACATAGTGACCACTCTTCCTCACACAAGCAACCAACTAATGGGCCCGCATACGGCCCAGGGGGCCAATGCCAGGTTGAGACACACAGCCAGTGGTCACAGGGTGAGGGTTGTTCACCTGAGCCTAGAGTCAGCCATGGCTTAGGCTGGAAATGAGACACATAAAACCGTCTAGGTCAAAACCCATGACCCAGGGCCCCTTTGAGGAGGACCTCAAATCCCATACTCCTGTCCCTAAATGCTTATTATCAAAACTTCCAATTTGATTCGTTAAATCTATAACAGATGTTTAGTAGGACTCAGCAAACACATCACAACTGAGCACAACCCAAAATGTAGCAAAACGCAAGCTTACCAGCAAACAGCAAGACAACTCAAAACACACGCTAGCCAGGAGGCAGCAGCTCAGCTCATGCTTGCCAGCGGGCAGCAGAGGCAATCAGCAAACCAAAAAGCAAGAGAAGGAAGACCCTCAGGTCTCACAATGCCCACTGTTTTGTAGTTGCCCTGCAAAGGGTGGGATCAACGCCAACCTAAAACTGGTTCAGATATCAAGAGACTGATGATGCCACATGTGCAATAAGAGCACGTGAAAAGATGCGTTACTCACATAGAGGGGCTTCTGGGGAGAGCAAGGCAGGCACCAAAGCTGGTCCAAAGTGAGTTGAATGAAGACACAGGTGGCTTTGGTTTTTACTGTGGTTAAGGCGAAAGACCTGCATCAGGGTTCTTGCACTGAAGCCAGGGTTTGCGTGGCTTCACTTCTCCAGCTCCAGGGGAGGGAGTGCCCAGGACTTCTTATCAGCTTGCGCAGATGTGAGGCAAGACGGGAAAGGAAGGGGCAGGGCCTGAGAGCTGTCAAATGTAAAAATGGGGTCGGCGTCTTTACCACAGTGTTTATTTTTCTTTCTGTTCCATCATTGTTAGGTACTGGAATCAGTGCTATATAAAGTGAGTAAGGATGATTTGGGAAACTTTCTACATTTTTCTATTCTACAGCATAATTTAATGAGTATGTGAATTATTTATTCCCTAAGGATTTGCTAGAACTTACAGAAAAGTGCTTATGAGTCATTTTTAGAGTTAATTCTCTGACAATTTAAGTTTTTCTATGGTTACTGATATTCTTGACTTCCATTTCCACTTAGGTCAATTTTTATTATGTTATATATTCCAGATTATTCTATTTAGGTCATTTATACTTTTGAAAAACAACGTAAATTTTCCTTCGTACTACTTTCCTATTTTCTAAGTTTCTTTTTGTGTTTGTGAGTAGAGGTACCTCAGGTTCAGAATATTGAGTCAATCATAATCCTCATTTCATGACGCATTACAATTATTGGCCTATTCCTCTAATTTGACTTATCGACTAACTTAATCCATTGCATTCACTTGCCTCTTTCCCATCCCCCTCCCTCTCATAGGAAAATAATATGTTTGGTGCATATCCTTTAAATGAAACTATTATTATGACTCTTGTATTGTTCTGTGCATGTATTTTAGTTTAAATAGATAGCATCATTCTGTAGATACCATTCTGAGTACTACAGTTTAACTCAGCACTATATTTTTAAAGATAGGTTCATATCTCTGGACATATATCTGTTGCTTCTGAATGCTGCAGAATAGCCTGAAATGTGTATCGACGTTACGCTACTTCTCTGCTCCCCAGTGATGAGCAACTAAATGGCCTCCGCCTCCTCATTACCACAAATAAGACTGTGACGAAGATTCCACCACATGTCCCCTCCTGGGCCCATGCGAGAATGTCCCTGTGATGTGTAACCAGGAGAGAGGCTGCTAGAGTCCAAGGGACACAGCTGTTCATTTGACTAAATATTCTCAGATGTTTTTCTGGAATGGCTATACCAGTCTACTCTCAGATCATCAAAATAAGAATATATTACTTTTTAGTTGAAAAAAAATGTTTTTGACTTTTTAAAAATAACAAACATAGATAACTTCTTCAAACTAACGGAAGTAAAATACCAATGACAAGGGCACACTTTCCTATTCAATCATTCACTTATCACATATTTAATGAGCACTTATCATGTGTAAGATGGTATGTGCTGATGTCATAGAGATATCTAGAAACAGTTTCTGCTCTATTGGCACTTAGATTCAAGTGGAGAATACAGACGTGAAACCTATTGTGACAGCTATTAGCATACATGTTTGTGGAAAATATGGGAGTTGGGACATCAAAAAAAAATGTTATCATTTCTACACATCATCACAGAGGAAGCCATGAAAGGTAGTGAAAGACATGGAGGCAATTTCCATGCACAAGGATTGGCACAAGACAGAGGATGAAATTGCCTGGTGCATTCAGGATCTGCAAGAAGTTGAACGCAGCTGGAGTAGAGGATACAGAAATGAGAGTCAAGACTGGAACATTAGGAAAGAACAGACAATGGATGGATGGCCTTGTAGGTGCTAAAGAATTTGAGCATGAGCAGACTTATGCTATAGGACGATCTCTCTGGTATCACCAGAATAAGAGTAAGAGACCCAAGGATGTGAGTCCTGTAAAGAGTTATATCTGTAAGACCAGGGCTCAGGAAAGAGATCTGGGACAGACAAAGGATTTAGGGAGTCATCTCCATATGCATAGCAGCTGTAGACAAGGGTTTGAATGAAATCATATAAAACGAAAGCAAATTATAAATAGTCATAGTAGGAATAATTCTTCAGAGGCAAGATGACTCAGAAAAGAAGGTAAAATTGTCATCTTTTTTTTTTTTTAAATGTAATCCAAGCCTTACTGGCAGAAGCCATCACCTTGGGGTCTTTTTGAGGGTTTGTTTGTGGGGGGGATGAGGAAGATTGGCCCCGAGCTAACATCTGCTGCCAATCTTCCTCTTTTTTTTCCCCCCAAAGCCCCAGTACATAGTTGTACATTCTAGTTGTGAGTCCTTCTAGTTCTTCTGTGTGGAATGCCACCACAGCACAGCTTGGTGAGCAGTATGGAGGTCTGCTCCCAGGATCTGAACCCATGAACCCCAGGCCACTGAAGCAGAACATGCAGACATAACCACTGCACCACCAAGCTTGCCCCTAAAATTGTCATCTTTTAACTTTTTATTTATTTATTTATTTTTTAAAGATTGGCACCTGAGCTAACATCTGTTGCCAATCTTCCTTTTTTTTGCTTCTTCTTTTTCCCAAAGCCCCCCAGTACATAGTTGTATATTCTAGTTGTAAGTGCCCATGGTTGTGCTACATGGGACGCCACCTTATCACGGCCTGATGAGCAGTGCCATGTCTGCGCCCAGGATGCGAACTGGCAAAATCCTGGGCCGCTGAAGCACGGTACGCAAACTTAACCACTCGGCCGCAGGGCCAGCCCCTCCTCTTTTAACTTTTATTTCTGCCTTATACTCCAGTCAATCAATCCTCATCAACTTAGTTTGTGCTATACTCTTGTATTTGTTCATATGTAGCTTTGAAAGTGTCTTTAAGTTTTGTTCAAATGTTTTACTACAATAATTAGGCTGTAACTTCTTGAAGAAGTTTATAATAATCATAAATTAAATCTTAAAATTAAAAGAGTAAATATTTGTATGAAGAAACCCTGACAACCCTAGTTCTTTCTTTTATGTCCATAAACATCTGGTTGGGAGTAACGGAATAGGATGCTAGTAAATAGTGACATTAATAATGCACTGAGATTTTTAAGAATTTCACCTGTCAGATCCATCCAGGATAATCTTTTTGTTGTTGTTGTTGTTGAGGAAGAGTATCCCTGAGCTAACATCTGTGCCAATCTTCCTCCATTTTGTATGTGGGTCACCACCACAGCATGGCTGCCGGTGAGCAGTGTAGGTCTGAGCCCAGGATCTGAACCCACAAACCCAGACTGCCAAAGTGGAGCATACTGAACTTAACCACTCAGCCATGGGGCCAGCCCCTAATCTTGCTTTTAATTAACTTAAAGTTGACTGATTTGGGACCTTAACCAAATCTGAAAAATCCTTTCATCCATTTTCTTCCAGCTAGAGGCAAATCAAAAGTTCTGTCTACACTCAAGGAGAGAAAATCACTTTAGGATATATTCACCACACATGTCCTTTGTCAAGAAATATTTATTGAGTGTCCATTCTGTTCCAGGTGATCAAGACAGAACAAATTCCTTGATCGCACAGGGTACATGTTCAGTTATGGGAGACAGATAAAGGAAAAAATAATTTCAGGAAGTAATAAGTGCTATAAAAGAAGTAGGGAAAGACAAAGATATAGAGAGAAAGGGAGAGTGGTTATTTTAAGCAGGGTAATGAGGAAAAGCTCCATAAATGTTCCTGAAGGAATATATACATAGGACATTATCCCACGGAGCAAGGCAATTAAACATCAAATGATCAATTGGAAGTTGGGCCTCATATTCTAATGAAAGATGCTGTGACTGAGTTCAGACCTAAAGAAAGACTCACTTTCTCCAATCATAGTTACACTTAAAGCATAACGGAGTTATGTGTGATGTGTCTTCCTCTTTCATTATTACCCCTAGTCAGCAGCTTATGATTCTAAACCAAGAAAAGACCCATTGAAAGCATGCCTTCTATTCCAACGACAAAGGACCGAGAAATAAAAACTTGTCCCAGTTTCTAGAACACTGCTTGACTAAGGTCACCACCCAAGTCTCTCCTGGGGTAAGGATTACCCAAAAATAGGGATTACCCACTTCTCTTTGGGAGCAGAGGAAGAAAAGGAACTTAATCACAAATGTGCTGACATTTAATCAGGAGAAGGAATTCCATCCCCGGGAAATAGGGTCTAACCAGAGTATCTTGACACTTGTCTTCTTTTGAGAGCATCATAGAAACAAAGAAGAGGTTTGAGCTCTACTCGGAGCAAAAAACTAAAATAACATCAAAGAAAAATTCAACAGGAAAAAATTTAAATTACTGTAATAGTAGTCACTGTTAATCTTCTCATACTCAGCAGTAGTGGTGTGGAACTACAAAACCCAAAAGTTTTAAATAATGTCAGTCTTTATTAAAAGAGTTAATGCCAATCAAAATAAGTTAAGGTCCACTACCCTTAGGAGTTACGTAAATATGTACATGTTTTAAAATGCTGCCTTGATCCAACTGACTAATGAACATTTCATCGACCTTAGGGAGTAATTGGTAAAGTTACAGAACTTTACATTTGTAATCTTACCCGGGTTCAATCTTCTTTATTGAAAGAAGGAAAATTAGCAAAAGGACGTTGCTGAGGAATAAAAGACTTCAGGATAGATTTTTTTACACAATTTTTTCACTTTCATCTGCAATGAATTGAGCATTAAAAATATTTCATAAAGTTTATGAGGAGAATTATGCAACCTAGTAATGAAATGCAAATATCTCTGTTCATTAAGGCCCAACTGTTCCCTCAGTTTTGCATACACAGCTCGGTGGGGACTGATGATTATACTGCACCGTGAAAAAATGTTTATTAAGTATCAGTATGAGGCAGCTAGGTGTATCCAATTATACTCATATGACGCAATTTCACAAAGTGATTTGATTTTTATTTATTCCTTCACTGTCTTAATTTTACTGGATGTGATGGAGTTTGGCATATTTTCAAAGTGAATTACAAGCGATAAAAACACTTAAATAAACATTCAGAGTCCTTACAATTAGAAGTCGGATTTTGATGGCACTGCGTGTATATATATATATATATATGTAACATAATCCTCATTAAGATTTTATAGGGAAATGCTCTGAATTTGTAAGGGCATGGGTGTGTATAGTATATTTGTTCATTTGATTAAATACTTTTGTAAATTTAAAACCACTTAGAGTTTTTATCTTAATATCAGAATTTTTCATTTGATAAATTAGTTATGCCAGATTCCTTTTTCAACTTCATTATACCAATTCCATAAAATAAAACATACTGGAAGGAAAAATTGCAATATCAAGATGGGTCTTCAAAGAAGTGGGATTTCTCCTATAATACAGTAATGATATTGTTTATAGGGATTTGTCATTTGATGTGCTGGTCGACCACATTCATAGTCATAGTTGTTGTACAAACACCAGCCAATTATTCAGTGAGATTCTTTTGGGACTGTCCTGGAATTGCATCTTATTCTTTAACAGTCATCTCTAGTCAGTCTTTACTAACTTTCTCCTTAAGGGACAGAGATTTTCCTCCTCCCTTCAACCCCCAAATCACCTCTCCCAACACATGCAAACAAAAGTGGGCAGACGGCTTCACCACCATGCGTAGATCTGACCTTCTGAGAAACTGCTGATCTGAATTCATCTTGCATTTCTTTCTGATTGTGGTGTCCATTTGGGTTTTAGAGGTAGACAACCTTCTTGCCTAGCGTATTTTGTTCCACATGTTCTCCATCCCTTATTAACACCTTCAATCTTTTTCTTTTTCTTTTTTTTTAGGAAGATTAGCCCTGAGCTAACATCCACTGCCAATCCTCCTCTTTTTGCTGAGGAAGACTGGCCCTGAGCTAACATCCGTGCCCATCTTCCTCTACTTTATGTGTGGGATGCCTGCCACAGCATGGCTTGATGAGTGGTGCATAGGTCCACACCCAGGATCCAAACCGGCAAACCCCGAGCCACTGAAGTGGAACGTGCGCACTTAACTGCTGCGCCATCGGGCTGGCCCCAACACCTTCAATCTTTTATACCGGTTTATTTCTCCCTTTTTCTCAAACATACACAATGTTTCCCATTAAAAATAGCCGGAAATAAAACCTTCACTTTACTCTCTTATTTCCTTTAGTACATCTTACTTTTGTCTTTTTCTTTATGGCCCCTGTCCTTGAGTGTTTTAATAAACTACTCCATTGCCTTACCCCTTCCTTCCTGCATAAAAACCTAGAATCTATTTTTCAACCATACCAGCCCACTAAAGCTACCATTAGAAGTCATCTCTTACCTCCTGGCTAAATGTAAGCCCGTTTCTTCCTCCTCGTCTTAACCTTGCTTCTTCCTTCGGCCCTGCTGATTAGTCCCTCCTATTCTAGCCTCTCTTGGCTTCTGTAATATTTCATTCTTCTGGTTCTTTACCTATTTCTCTGACTATGATTATTTTGTCCTCTCTCTGGTTTTACTTCCTCTTTCATCCCCCTTAATGTTTACTGAAGCTTAACATAAATAAACAAAAGTCAAAAAGCATAATTGTGCAGCTTCATACATTTTCACAAAGTATATACTCCAGTGTAACAAGCATCCAGAGTTAGAAACAGAATATTGACACCATCCTGGAGGCCGGTCACGACCCCATTCCATGCTATCCTAATAGTTAGTGCTTAATCTTCCTTTCTCCTTCAACAAGTAACTTTTGCAAATTCCTTTATCATCTTCATGTTGATGAATCTCACACTGATATTTCAAAGACTGATGTATCATTTGATAGCTGTGTCTCCTTCTCCTAATCTCTCTTATTTAAGCAGATATTAGAATATAATAATATTTTTCAATGTCTCAAATTTTTTCCTTCTTTTCATTTCCATGTCACCACTGAGGTTTAGGTCAGAAATCAGTCAACTACGGCCTGCAGGCCAAATGCAGCACTCTACCTGTGTTTGTATATAAAGTTTTATTGGAACACAGCCATGCTCGTTAATTTTCATATTGTGTCAAGTAGTTGCCGCAGAGACCCTATGGTCTAAAAAGTTTGAATATTTACTCTCTTATCCCTTACAGAAGAAGTTTACGAGTCCCTGGCTTAGGCCTTCACTATTTTACACTAAATTGCTGAGGTAACAGTCTACTTGGTCACCCTAATTCTAGCTCCCCTCTCCTGCAACCTTCGGGCAGCTGCCTTGTTAAGGCTACTCAAAGACATTTTCATTTTCATCATGAATCCCCTTGCTCAGTGTGAGCTCAAACTCATTTCCCTGGCAATCAAAGCCTCTATTACAACAAAAAATAAGAAGTGCAGGTAGTAAAGAAGGGAGCGGTTGTACACAACTTTCAAGCAGCACCCCACTTCTTCTTCCTCCGTGCCTGTACTTGTTGCTTTGTGCTGTATGTCAATCGCCTCCACATGGGCCTTCCTCAAAGCTTTATCCTGCTGTTCCTAAAGAGCACCTCTCCTCCTTCTCTGAATGCATTTCCCTGTTCCATGACATCTTTCCCTTCAAAGCTGCCACACCCTTCACAGCTGGCCAAGTCCTACCTCCTCCTCAGACAACCCCAAAGCCTGCCCTCTTCCCCCTTTCTGGCATCTCATAACACTTGTAGGTTGTAGCACAGAACCCACCTCATGATTATCTATTGTCTTAAATTATTTCCTCATTGACTTGAAGCTCCCCCAAAAGCAGAGTATGTTACTTCTACTTTCTAGAACCCACTGGCTACACAGTGAAAACTTAGTAAATACTGGTAGCTTTGATTTCTAGTCTTCATTAGTAAATTATTTTCAGCAGTCAGAATCCTCATTCAGAAAACGATGCTATATAGTCTCTGTTACCACAGCAGACTCAGAAAACTACATTTTTGGTTATGCCGCCAAAGCCTTAGCATGGATTGGAATCTAGAAAGTTGTGTGATTGAGCACAACTGGTGTAGAAGAATATTCTACAGAAGGCTGTAGCTCAAAATCCTTCGCTGTCATACCTTAAATAAGCTCCAATTTGTCATTCTAGGTACAGTAACTTAGAAATGGCATATTTCACAATCAGCAAGTATTCAACATTGACAGAATATTCATTTTTCTTAATATTTATGCAATGTGTCTCAAAAATCACATCCACGGTTTTTTTAATACTCTTTTTTCTGGTCTCCAAATCTAAAAAAAAGAACTTTATGGCAAACAACCACAAAAGTAATTTAGAAGAACTTCGATTCAAACAAAACATAAAATCTCAAGGCAATACATATACACACACTTGGAAATATTCATCAAAAAAAGAACAGGTAAGAGTTAAGAGTCTGGGAGCTGCTAAAAATACTCAAGGATGAAAACTGCCATATGTACTGTCTTCCCCAAAAAGGCCACTGTGAACAACTTTACAAGTTTCTTTATCTCAATTGCAAGAAAAGATCTCACTTGCAGTGAGTCTAAATGCTTCGTTTGACGTTCTCAGGAGACTGAATTTCACAGTCACCCTACAGAGAGAAAGCAAATCCCCTATGTCAACCCAACAATGCAGTCAAGGCAGAAGGAACAGCAGGCCACAAGGATGCATCGGACTAAGCTATTTTCCTACAATTGTGCTACCCAAGAAAATATTTTGAAAGGTTCATTGTGACCTACAGATGTTGGCTGTAGTCCAAAAACATTACCAATTGTAAGTGCAAATAATTATAATAATGGAAGTAGTGGTAATAGTAACTAAGGATCCAAGAGAGTGGTCACAGAGCTTCCAGAATCCATATGAAGAGGCACGGTTCTAGTGCATCCTTCTTGCAGCCATGGTAACACACACATACAAAAAAAAAATGCCATTAGGGGCTGGCCCCGTGGCCTAGTGGTTAAGTTCGCGCGCTCTGCTGCAGGCGGCCCAGTGTTTCGTTGGTTCGAATCCTGGGCGCGGACATGGCACTGCTCATCAGACCACGCTGAGGCAGCATCCCACATGCCACAACTAGAAGGACCCACAACGAAGAATATACAACTATGTACCAGGGGGCTTTGGGGAGAAAAAGGAAAAAAATTAAAATCTTTAAAAAAAAAAAATGCCATTAAAACATCCTAAATTACAAATAACATTTATTTTCCAAAGCTGCGTTTCTTCTTTCTTGCCCTCTCATGTTTTCTTCTGGAGTTTTCTGGAATAGAAAACTATAAACCATAAAGAAGAAACTCACAAGTCTTTAGGGTGTAGTGATTAGGATGAGGCCAAGGTTTATGGAGATGTAAATGGCCCCTGGGACAGCCCACTTTGCTGTGCTTTTTTTTGTTGATGGCAAAGTATCACAATTTGGTTTTTGCTCCGTGATTACTTGAGGGCACTCTGTCTAATCTCTTTCTTGCACTTTCAAGGCTCAAGAATGACCCTTTTTCAAGGGCTTTTGGGGCCTCTGTTCGCTGACTGGGGGAGGAAACATGACATCAAGGAGAAGGCCCCAGAGCAATTGTAAATTTTACCTGAGTTCTGCTCCAACAGACTTCTTGTCACTTAGCAGCGCTATGAATTTTAATATGATTCTTATTGCAACTCAGTGGCTTACTTTTAATCTTCAATCTTTGGAAGGTATTGATCATATTCATTGGGTCATAGAGATGCCCTTGCTGCAGGCCTCAAGCCTTTCGTAGAGTAGCACATTCAGTTTCTACTTAAATTCTTCATTATCTCATTTTCTCTCTGAAAATTACTTCCGATTTTGATTTTCAACATTTTTTTTGTTTCATCCTGATTGTTACTAGCCTGAAATTCACTTCAAAAATATTGTCACCTATAAGAACTGATCAATTTAAACATTGATGTATCTGATATGTATCCAAATATTCTATTCAGAAGCATTCATTCAAATCACATGTAGTAAGTAACAGCTGCATACATAGGAACTGAGCTCAGAACTGGGAACATCATGATAAATAAAACCAAATATAGTGTTTGTCTTTATGGAGTTCAAGGCTTAGTGGGGAGATACGGGCACTAATCAGGCACTAATCAAATAATTATAAAATAAATGTACAATTTCTATTACATCAGGTGTTATGCAAAAGAAGCATACTATGCCATGAGAACCCATAATCATATTTTTTTTGTTTTTTGAGGAAGATTTGTCCTGAGGTAAAGTCCACTGCCAATCCTCCTCTTTTTTGCTGAGGAAGCCTGGCCCTAAGCTAACATCCGTGCCCATCTTCCTCTACTTTATATGTGGGATGCCTGCCACAGCATGGCTTGACAAGCAGTGTGTAAGTCCGCACCAGGGATCCGAACCAGTGAGCCCCGGGCCTCCCAAGCAGAATGTGCAAACATAACTGCTGCACCACCAAGCTGGCCCCATAATAATATTTTTTGGAAGATTAGATAACCCTTCCCTTAGGAAATGATATTGGAACTTAGATCTGAAGGATGTTAAGAGTTAAACTAGGCAAAAAACGGAGAATCAAGTATACTAAATATAATGAATCGTATGCATGGAAGACTCTGGGGTAGAGGGTACCTGGTGAGCACAGGGATGGAAAGAAAGTAAGTGCAGCTGAAGCAGAGAGAGCAGCAGGGATTCTGGTAGAAGAAGAAGCTGAGTCCTGCTGATTCTACCCTCAAAACATCTCTCCATTTGTTCGTTTCTCCCTGTCCTCACTCCTCCCACCCTACCTGAGAGTAGCATGAAGTACAGGTCTCTCCTAGGACACCGGATCTGCCTATGATCTGCTCTTGTTATCCCACTCTCACTACTACAATGGATTCTCTGCATCATAGCCAGAGACCCAAATGCAACTTACATTATGTCACTTCTCTGTTTAACACCAATCAATAGCATTCCACTTTTCGTAGGGTAATGGAACTACCAGAACATGCCTGAATGCTCTGACCTTACCCACTTCTCCAGTCTCATCCCCCACCACTCTTCTCCATGCTTTCAATGCTTCTGATACTGACATTCTCTCTGTTCCTCCAGAGAACAGCTATGCAAGCTCTTACCTCTACACAGAAGCTTCTTCCCTCTTCACCTGGTAACCAGACATGGCTTCCTTAAAGAAAGCGTTGGTAATGAAAACCCCACCTGCAACCACATTAGGCCTCCACATTTATATATTTTTATAGCATCCTATACTTTCCTTCCTGATTTATGTGGTAGATTGCATTGTTGGCCCAAATTTTTCACTCTTTTGTAGATCCAAACACTGCCATGTGACTGTTTAGCTCCTGCTACAGAAGTTGTGTGTACTTCTCTACCTTTGCCTTTGGGCTTGGCCATGGAACTTGCTTTGGCCAATGAGATATTAACAGACGTCAAGTAAGCCGGGACTTGAAAACTTCTTTTGTGGTTAGATTGCCTCCACTGCAAGAAGAATGTATCATGGGTGGCCCACTGGTCCAGGAAGGAGGAGAAGTGTGGCACAGATGCAACCGGCAGCCTAATGCTCTTCAGCTGAGTCCAGCAGAGAGCCACCCAACCACACCAAAGCTGTGTGAAAAATAAATGTCTTTTATTGTATATATGTCACTGAGACTTTTCATAATTATCTGTTACACATAAATAACTGACTGACACAACTTGTAACAAGTGTGAACTGTTTTAAAATAAGAAATATAAGCTATGTCACATTATTTGCCTAAACCAATACTGTCAATATTACAGGTAACTGCTGAGTAATTTTTACAGATGATGATTTTAGCTTCTTGGAGGAAGTTAGTGATAACCAGAAAAATAGCTTACTGTTATTAACTACCTGGATGATCATGAACAAGTCACTTAACTCCCCCCACTACTGTGTTTTCCTATCTTTAAAATGAGCAAAATGGACTCAGCAGAGGTAGTAACCAGGTTTACCTTGAGAACTGACTTTAATTGATTGTTGTGACTTTCTAGAACACTATGCTGACAATGATCCTAAGGCCAAATTTAGGCTCAGTTGACTGAGAGTCATGATCAATTAGTAGTGTCCTCCCAGGAAAGGAGGGTTTTGTGGCAGCAAGAGCCACATATTTGACAGCCCTGGATTAGAGGATCTCTAATATTCATTCCATATTTGATCCCCATAACTCAAGGAGTCAATAAATTGACAGAGACAATAGAATTGAGATCTACCTACATTCCTGGACAGGCAAGAATTATCTATTTTCTTTGGTTTTCTCCATGTTTCTCAGCAAAGTGCTAGGTATACAGAATAGTTTAATAAAGAATTGCGATTGTTTTATTGCTTATTATTCTAGCTCAGGGGTTCACTCAATGGGCTTATAAACCAAAATCCTCTTGACTGCAAGTGACAAACGCTCACCTTAAACTAACTTAGGGAGGAGAAAAAAGGTGGAACTTATTGATGGACATGATTGAAAAGTCCAGGAGTTGTTGGCTTCTTGCACGGCTAGACTGCAGAGCTCAAAATCATGTCCCAGGACTCAGGCCTTTTCTCTCCATCACTCAGCTCAGCTCCCTTTGAGGACTCTAGATGGTAACCCTGGCAGTTCTAGGCTCCCTTAATAGTTTTAGAAAAACAACAAAGACTGAGTCTCATTGGACCTTATTCACACATCTTAAGTCATGTACTTACTCCTGAACCAACCAGTATTTCCAGGGGGAATGTGGTATTGCACTGACCGCACCGAGAACACAGTTGCGCTGTTTGAAGGGCTGTAGTTGACTTTTGCTTTCTCCTCTTTTCCCTATCTATGCCAAATTTTCTGCAATGACTATGTGATACTTTTGTCAGCATAAAAATGTAGATACTACTCATAAAAAGAGAACAAAAAGGATGAGGAAAAGGTCTGATCCGCTCTTCTTTTGGGCAATATATGACATCACCATCTTTGAATGTATCTGTTACACTCAGTTCTGACAAAATGAGATCTTAGCTCTACCTTAGTTTTCTCAGCATTATGCTACAAATTAAGATTTCTTTTGATCTAGGCCATTCTTAATTCTGCTAAAAATAATTTTTGCATGAAAGCTACTAGACAGCCCAACGTGAGACAATTTGCTTTAAAATGTGCTTGACGTGGTAACAAAAGATCCTGGACATAGTGGTATATTTCTTTGTTCTGCAGAGAGCACAGCTATTTCTTGTATTATACATGCCACTATTGTATGCAGGATTAAAAGATGCTTCTGTGTACAAACCTTCCACATTAACTTTGAGA
Source organism: Equus quagga (assembly GCF_021613505.1). Lineage (NCBI taxonomy): Eukaryota > Metazoa > Chordata > Mammalia > Perissodactyla > Equidae > Equus > Equus quagga. Next base: position 11,199,115 of record NC_060268.1, on the reverse strand, counting down.
GAAACAAAAGGATAAAGTTAATTATAAATTCAGGAAAAATCTGGTGTACCCAAAGCAAAGCTATGGTGTAATGAGTAGCCTTAACAATACTAACTTTGAGTATGTATTGTTGGTGCAATGCCAGGTACTGGGTGAGATTTCCTCCAAGACTGAAAGTGCATTGTTCAGCATCTGAAAGAAATTCTTAAGAAGATCTGTCACTATGTAAGAACTGTGGCATAAGACTCCAGTCAATGTGCAATAGTTGCAACAAATAGTATAATTAACAATGTTAATTACCTTTATTTTTAGGTCACGATGCACTAATTAAGCAGATCTACATTCCGCTTATCTTAGGATACTAGGATACCTCTTCCTTGACTCCTTTCCTTTGGTCAAATTCTAACCCTGCACCCCCAACCCCACCTCCTCTGCCTTCAGCCAGTTCAATTTCTTCAAATCCTGCTCCTGGAAAGTATCACATAAAATCAACTATGCTAAGAATAAGATGAATAATTCAAAAATCTTGTTCATTTTGCCTCAATATATTTTTATTTTTTGCAATAGTTTTTTTTTTTTTGGAGGCGGGAGAGAGATTTCAATTCTCTAAGTCAACACCCTAACCAAAAGAAATGGATGAAAATTTTGTCACCTTAGAAGGCTAGTAAGCAAAATCACACATATATATGTGTGTATATATATACATATACATGTAAATCACATATAAATGTAATGTGATATAGAAATCACATATATATATATACATGTAAAATGTGGATTTCAGGATGTTCAAATTACTTATAAAGACAACAGCTTAAGACATATACATATTATCAAAAACTGCTTCCTCTGTGCAAATTTGACTCAAATATCTACACAGATGTATATATCTAGATTTTACTCTAGGGAAACACAATGAAAATTGAACCAAAGGAATAACTGAATTTGAGACAAAGACATTTTGTGTTTCAGAGATAGCTAAAAATTCAAAATTGAACATTAAAACTCACTTCCAATATCCTTTCTCTTTTTAACAATAAAAAAATTTTCCATGAAACACAGAAGTGGAAATAAATGGGGACCTGTCATGTGGAGATTAATTCTGTCTAGCCATCTGTCCAGTGTTCTCTCTTATCTGTCTACATCCACTACTGAAGAGTATTACCTTTTGGTTGGACCATGGAAGTCATCTACTGTGTCACACTGAAATGATGGTACTGTGGGTTTTGCACTATTGTTCAGAATCAAGGGCTGCTGCATTTCTCCATTTCAGGTACGATGTTAAAATACTTAATTTAAAATAACACATAACTTGGAAATAAACTTCTCACAAAGCAAGATTACTTTAGTAAATTATAGCAAGCATCCTAATAGTATAATATATAACGATTTAACAGAACATTTAAAATGCCATGTAGAAATAATAAAAATGTTTATGATATGATTTTATGTGTAAAAAAGCTGAACCATAACGTGTGTCACAACTATAAATAAAAATGATTAGAGACAAGGCTTAGAAAGCAGCACACAAAAGATGAAAAGTTGTGACTGAGTACTGAGATTACGGGTGACTTATTTTAATGTCTTCTTCAATGTTGGTAACAGTGATTTCAATTAAAAGGAACAAAGTTAATGTCTTCATATTTAGCTGTGATGTCTCCATTGTTAACAGATATCCATGGATGTGCTTTCAATCAAATTGTGGAGGGTCATAATATCAACTTTCATTCCTTAAACACCTACTTGTGGAACATTAATCCCCTGATAAAGCAGCCTGTGTCTAAGCTTTCTCATCTGATTTCCCTGGTTCTCCTTAGCTGGGAAGTGTTAATAGCTAATGAGTTTGATTCATTTTCCTTCATTTAAGAGCAAATATTTTCATTATTCAAATTATGTTCTGAACATCATGCTACTAATTACACACAAAGCATGGTTCCTTCACAATCTTTCACGACCCTATCCGTAGAAAGCAAACATACGCACATCTCCACAAAGAATTTCAAGTTCATGTAGCTGAAAAAACATCAGTCTAACTGGAAATATATGTATGTTGACTTTACTTTTATTTTATAATTACACGGGGAAGCGAAAGGACACCTGGAGAATGTTAATGCTTATGAAACATTTTAAAATATACATATATAGGTTCAATTTAGATTTGAATATTCATCTAGCAATTGGTGCCATTGAATAGGGGGGAAAAAATCTTCCTGCCATCATTAAAGACAATGTCTGATGTCTGCCATGGGTTAACACTCAAAGGCAGCTACAGGGATGCAGAACCGTGTGTGTCAGGGAACCACACATCCCTTCCCCAGATAACACCCAAAGGTCATTATCATGGTCTCAGGAAAGTTCCCTAGAGGTCCTTCTCTTCTTTCTCATGTTGCCCCCATCACCATCACCACAGCCCACCTTTCTTTCTTTTACCAAGCCACTACCATCTACCCAATATTGAAGGACACCTTGTCTCACCCTGAGTTCTTAAAATTGAAGGTCATAATGCAGAAGTGAATGAATTTGATTTTTTCACTACCTTAGGCTCACAGTGAAACCTCTGCATACCAGAGATTAAAATTAAATAGTAAATTTTAAAGCCCACAGCACCTCCCACCATACCGCCTAAATCTCTGATGTATATCAAAATAGCAAGGACCCTCGTCCATAATACGCAGAACCATGACTTTGTGCTCACCCACTCCTCTCTTGTGAGAGATCCCTGGGATTTTGTCTCAGGCTCACTCATCCTCCTGTCCAGACCCCATTATGGCCAACATGTGACTATTTATACTTCACTTTGATAGGGTTCTAAAGGATTTTTGTCTTAGTTCAGCACCAGAAGTAAACTAGCAATTTGATTTTAGAACCTGTCCTAAGCAAGAAGAGAGAAATAGTTTTAGTTTTCTGTATCATTATAATAAGAGGCATGATTTCCTGAGCACTTGGAGGTGGGGCATTATGCAAAATACTTTTAACCTCATTTAATCTACACAAAATCCCATTTGACAGATGAAAACATAGAGGAATATTTCAATTCAGGTCTGACTGACTCCAATGCACTAGCGCTGTGCTCCACCATCATCCCATACCTATACCCAATGTATCTACCTAAACTCAGTTCCCATTACTGGACAGCACTATCCATCATCTCCATTCTCATGTCATAGGTCCTGAACTCATTTATGAGAGAACTTCAAACAAACCTCAATGTTGGCTGTAAAATGGGACAGTCTCTCTGTATTAATTGTCAGCGCCTGCATAACAAATTACTTTGAAATTTAGCAGTTTAAAACAAGAAACACTTATTATCTCACAGTTTCTGTAGGTCATGAATTTGAGCCTGGCTTACTTGGGTGCTTCTGGCTCCAAATCTCTCATGAGATTGTAGTCAAGCCATTGGCCAGGGCTACAGTTTCATGTGGAGGCTTGACTGGGGGTGATGGCATGTAACATGGCAGCTCACTTCCTCCAGAACGGGGATCTGAGAGAGAGCAAGAGAGAGAGCCCCAAAGACAGAAGCCACAGTCTTTTTATAATATAATCTTGGAAGTGACATCCCATCACTTATGTTGCATTCTCTTCATTAGAAGCAAGTCAGAAACCCAGCAGAAGGCATAACAGAAGGGTGTGAATACCAGGAAGCAAGATCACTGAGGGCCATCCTGGAGGCTCTGCACCCCCACCAGCATTCTCCCTGCCACCTGAGCCCCCATCCTTTGTCTCTTCATCCTCAAGTCATCACTGTGCATTTCTGTGGCAGGGCTATAAAGACGTGTTTATTGTTCTCTTCTCCGTTTTCCTGGGCTCAAGTTCTTGACTCCTGTCTGCAAATGGTACCTGAACTCTCCATTATGTAATTCTGGAAGTCTTTTTTAAATTCCGTGTTGTCCGTTCAAGCTTCTCAGATTGTCCCTGAAACTAGATTTGAATTGGAGGGACTCTCAACTTTACCTTCACCTGCTGCCCAATTTATCCCCTGGCTGCCCCCAAACGTTAGCCCCAAGGTTCTCTGCCCTTCTACTATTTCTGTTTCCTACCTACTCTGAATAGATTCATCTGAGCTTCAGATAATTTTTTACTAGCCTTAAATCCACCCCTTCACCAGCACCCCTCTATGCCCCAATCCCTCATTCTTGCCTTTCCCAGGGTAAACCCTTCCCAGGATAAATCTTTCCCAAAGTCGACCTTTCCCTCTCTGGCCTCCAGAGATGTTCCCCTGGAGTCATTCCTCCCTGCATTGCCATGTCGTCATCTCTTTTCACCAGTGCTCCTAGGAACTTCCTTACCTCGGGACCCTGGAAATCCCTCAGCCTTGTTCAGGTTGCTGCCCCATAGTTCTCACCAAGTTGCCAAAGCTGGTTCTGCTCTTTGAGGAAGCTTGTTTCTTTCTAAGTTCCACCCTAACATGAGCACTTGACATCTCCACAGCAATGTTCTTAAAATTTACTTCCTTTGTTTTACCACAAACATTTTGCAGGTCGCGAAGATCCCATGACGTACTTCCTCTATCACTTCCCAGTTTCCGGCAAGAGAAAAATACCATGAAATATCAATGAATTGTAAGGAGATTCTTGAGGGTTTATATTCACACGTCTGCTTTCGTAAGAGGAATATGAGTGATTCACATTTGAATTGTCATCTGTTCATGTTTTAAAGTCAGAGAGTGAGAGATTATGGCCCTAAAGTACACTTCACTATTCACTATAAGGCTAAACAAAGAATCTATAACAAAATGCATGGATAACAATGAAGACAAGTCAATAGTGATATATTGTTAGAAGGAAGAGCAGCGATCAAAAATCACAACCAAGGCAAGACAACACCGATGATTTCCCGCTGCACCAAGTATTCTTTCCTAAAATATCAGAAACTCCATCTGTCTGCCTATATGCGCGTACAAGGGGACTTGTACGAATAGTAAAAAGCATCAGCAGAACGCTTCACTAGATTGCTTTAATAATACGATAACATTAGTTTACACACTAATTATTAGCTGATCCTTTGTAATTCATTTACCTTACTAGTTAACAATGCTTAATTGTACCTAAAATGTCTATGGATTTGTATATCATTCATCTGTAAGAAACAGAAATTGTTTGAGTTTTCAACCAAATCCATAGCACAGCAGAAGAAAACTCTTGACTGATTCTTACAGGTCCGCATCCTCTGTCCGACACCCATCAGGCTAGAGATATTTCAGAATTTTTCAGATTTAAGAAAGAATCTAGTGCATATACTGTATATAATACACCACCTCAGCAGTGCCTACAGCAGGACCCTGTAACCAAACACATCAACATGTCTGCTGTAAAACATACATTCGGTGAGATAAATAAAGACTGTAAATAGCTTCAAATCATTTCAGGTCAGGATTGGCTGCCAAACGAGTTTAGACCAAACTTAACAAAACTCTTTTGATTCTATTGATCTGGAGATTTTGTAATTTGTGGCTAAGAGATTGTGGATTTATCCAGTGTTCCAGGCTGCATTTCAGAGCTGAAATGTTTGAGCCACACTGAGATTAATAATTCACAGTGCCCACCTCCATGAGCTCTCCTTAAAAACTCACTCAAGCTCCCCCAGCCCCACTATTTTCCCATTTCTGTTCAAGAAGTGATCTATTAAGAAATGTGCATGTCCTCTTTTCCTTATCATCTTTATTGAAAATTATTTTTCAATAAATAATTTACATACAACAAACTAAATCCAATTAAAGTACCCAATTCTATGAGTTTTGGTAGTTGTACACCCCTGTGAAACCAGGCCACAATTGACATACAAAACACTTCCAACATTCCCCAAAGATTCCTCACACTCTTTTGTAATCCATTTTCTCTTCACCCCTCCCCCTGAGTCAGCCACTAATTTGCCTTTTTTTCACCTAGATGAATTTGCATTTTATATTAACAAAGCACGCAGTGTACACTCTTTTGCGTCCGTCTTCTTCCACTTGGCATAATTTCTGAAGTTCCTTTTTGTTGCTGCACGCATCAGTAGTCCCTTCTTGTTATTGCTAAGTACTGTTCTAATGTAGGAACATACCACATTTTATTGATTACTCGCCTTTTGATAGACATTTTGGTTGTTTCCAGTTTGAGACTATTGTCAATCAAGCAGCTGTCTTTGACTGGATATACATTTTCATTTCTCTTTGATACAAACACCTAAGATCAAAATGGCAGGGTCAAACAGTGTATGTATATTTAACCTTTTTGAGAGACCTAGGGTTTTTCCAAAGTGATTTGCAATTTTATGTTTCCTTCAACAGGACATGAGATATACAAATTAGGTTGCTTTTTTCCTCAAACTTGAGTTGTAATTGTTCTTTTTGCTAGATACAAGTCTTTTGTCAAGTATACATATTGAAGTATTTTCTCCCATTCTATTTCTTGCCTTTTCATTTTCTTAAAGGATGCTTTTTTTTTTTTTTTGCTGAGGAAGATTTGCCCTGAGTCAACATCTGTGCCAGTCCTACTCTATTTTGCATATGGGTCACCACCACAGCATGGCTACTGACAAGTGGTGTAGGTCAGCACCCAGGAACTGAACACAGGCCACTGAAGTGGAGCACACCAAACTTAACCACTAGGCCATGGGGCTGCCCCAGTGGCTATCTTTTGAAGAGCAAACGTTTTGAATTTTGATAAAGTCCAACTTGTAAAAATTTTTTTATTTTTCATGGAGACTTTCTCCTACTTTTTAAAGAATTTTATTTCTTTTAGAGTCAATTATTGCATATGCCTAAAGTAAGGGGTAAGTCTCCTTTTTTAAAATACATCTCTCTAATTGTCCCAGCATCACTGGTTGAAAAGGCTTTCTTTCCCCATTGAACTGTCTTGACATTTTTGTTGAAAGTCGGTTGACCACGTGTGTATGGACTATTCTGTGCTCTCTTCTGCTCCAGTGATATGTGTGTCTGTCCTCTTGACAGGATGACACTGTCTTCATTGCTATAGCTTACAGTAGGTCTTTAAATCAAGAAACATAAGACCTCCAAATTTGTCATTTTAAAAAATAATTTCATGGGGCTGGCCCCATGGCCGAGCAGTTAAGTTCACGCGCTCCGCTGCAGGCAGCCCAGTGTTTCGTTGGTTCGAATCCTGGGCATGGACATGGCACTGCTCATCAAACCACGCTGAGGCAGAGTCCCACATGCCACAACTAGAAGGACCCTCAACGAAGAATATACAACTATGTACCGGGGGGCTTTGGGGAGAAAAAGGAAAAAATAAAAAAAACTTTAAAAAAAAATAACAATAATTTCATTATTCTAGTTTATTTGAATTTTCATATAAATTTTAGAATCAGTTTATCAATTTCCAAAAATCTTGCTATATTCTATTGGAATTTCATGGACTTTATATATCAATTTTGAGAGAACTGATTTCTTAACAGTCCGGAGTTTTCCAGTCCATGAGCATGGTATATTGTTCCATTTAGTTAGAGTTTCTATAATTTCTGTAAGTAATATTTTGTGGGTTTTAGTGTAAAGGTCATATATGGATTTTGTTAAATTTCTTTATTAGCGTTATCATAAATTGAATAATTACATTCAATTTCTATAATCTCATTTTCCAATTGTTTGCCATCAGTATATAAAAATACAGTAGACTTTCATTTATTAACCTTTTATCTTACAAACTTGATAACTTCATTTATTAGTTTTAGTGTTATATGAATTTCTGAGGATTTTCTCCATTAATGGTCATGTCATCTGCACATAGAAATAGTTTTACTTCTTCCGTTCCTAAGTTTGTGTCTTTTTTTAAGCTTTATTGCAATGCCTAGAACCTCCAATACAAGGTTGAAATAAGTAGTAAGAGTAGACATACTCCCTTTGCTCCTGATTTTAAGGGGAAAGCATTTAATAGTTAACCATTAAATGCAATGTTAGCTGCAGCTTTCCGCACAGATGCCTTTTTTAAGATTGAAGTAGTTCCCTGCTGCTCCAGCTGTGTTTAGAGTTATCTTATTTTAAAATCCTGTGTAGGGGCTGAATTTGTACCGTGCTTATTCTTCATCTCTTGAAATAATCATATGGATTTTCCCCTCTGATGGATCCAAGAGAAGTAGCTTTTGGCATTGTTAATTTTCTCTGTTGTTTGTTATCTATTTTATTGACTTCTTGCTCTTATCTTTATCATTTCCCTCCTTTTGCTTATTTTTGGGCTTACTCTTACTCTGATGTTTTCACATGAAACATTAGATCACTAATTTTAGGACTCTAGTCTTTTCTAATATAAGCATTTGAAATAAATAATAATAAATGCTTATATATTTAGGAATGAAGAACTTTATAAATATAATACAGTATTTTTCCTTTCATTTATTTAAAATACACACGACTATTTAAAACAAAATTATAATATTGTCTTGTGTGGTTTATGGTGTATGTAGATAATACATATGACAGCATCATTCATTTACTGAGCCTCAGCTGTAACAGAAAAAAAAACAATACTAAACTTGATTATTTGGGTGAGCCATGCAAAATCTTCAAGGATTCTTTAAATAATGCTAACTCATGAATTTTCAGTGACTTCAGAAAAAATACTTATGTCAATAAAATAATTTCTATGTTGAATATTAAGCCAAATTGATAACTTTACATAACTTTGGGGTTGGATGAGAACCTCAAGACTGTCTAGTATTTTAGATGGTAATTTTAGGGCCCAGTTAGTGTAAGCAGTGTACCCCAGGTCACAGCTGAGACCAGATCTGGGTTCCCAGCTCTTCCTTGAGCACTCGGTTTGCACCCCTTTGGTTTCTCTCATCCTTACTTGCTATTGGAGCATGGCCCATGTTATCTTTAGTTCCCCCTATTCATAATTTTTTTTACACCTGCTTTCTTGGAGTTTCCTAATGACAGGACCTCTTTCTTCTACTCATCATATATTCCTTCCCATGCCTCAATGTAACAGGGCTCTACAAATAACAGGGGGCCTCAAAAATTCTCACTGAGTAAATGAACTCTTGTAAATTAGGTTAGGCCTTTTGAACATTCAGAGGGACTCAAGGCAGTGTACGTCACAGGAAGAGGCAGCTACACTGCTTAGAGAATAAGCAGAAAAAGTGAACTCTGAGATGACTCAGCCTCTCTCCTTCCTAAGCCATCCTGGACCAGGTTTGCTGGTACACAGATCGCTTTTCATCCTCTCTAGGGTCAGCATGTGTTCTAGTTGAGCTTATTATTTTCCTTTGAGCTTCCCTATAATTTGGTCTCTGTTTACATTTAATAAATTAAACATGTTTCTCTAGGCTGGTATTTAAACCGGAATTTGAACCACGGCATTTTGCACCAGAAACAATGCAAATGCTGGCAGTTCAAGTAATACCAGCACAATTTTCAAAAAATCATCATTTAAGCCAGAAAATGCAATCGTTTTATTTTTAAGTGATCACTTAGAGCTTGGTCCTTTTTATCATCATAAAAACCCTCTATGTTGTGGAAGACATGAGTCCTCCAGATAAATTTATCTCTCTCAAAGGTTTATTGATTGAGAACACAGAACACAAAACACAGAACAAAAAGCTTGGCCAATTTGCAATCCATCCAAGTGGCAATCATGTTGAATTGTGTGATTTGCAGAGTGCCTAGAAATTTTTTAGCACATTGCAGCTTACAAAAACTCAATAATCATTTTTGTTAAAGAAAGTAACAATTTGAAGTTTACTTAGCAATTCAAAGGTGCTATTTCTAGCCACAAATTATTTAAATCCCTCATATTTTTAATTTAAGGTAGTCATTACATAATACTGGTAGAGTTCCCAAGCTAGGTAAGTGATTCGTAACATCTCTTCTGTATCCCTTCCTTTTCATTCCCTCTGCCAGCATCTTAGTCCATTCTCTCCTTTTGCTCATGGATGGATATAATAAGTTGGTGGTTTGTTTCTTTGTCTTGAGTCCCTCGGACCACTTCAACCTGACTGCCAATTACTCTTCCAAATGCCTTTCCTTCATCAGTTACTTTCATGCTTAAATTATGTGAGTGACTCTGGTTATCTACTCTATGTATCCCACATTCCCTAGCTTCTCATTCAAGAGTCCCGTGATCGAACTCCCCTACTTTAGCACCTACCCCGACTCACACACCTGTCCCTTCCGTCCCATGGACACATTTATTCCCTCATATATTCCTCCTCTCGTCTCGGATCCCAGCGCACCCCTGTGGGAAGCAGACATCGTGCGCCCTCTTCTCTGCCCACTCAAACACTACAATACTCCATGGCCCACATCATGTCTCAGGCTCCATATTACTTGACATTTGATTTGTAACTCTTGCTTAGTTTTCCTTTTCAGTGTTTACTTTGTAGTATTCAGTGACCTCAAAGGAAAGTTGCTCTCTTAACCACATCCCTAACCTTCCTTAGAAGTGACAAGGGATCAATGGCCACCCACCCCATCCTTTCTTCTTCCTCTCCCACCCATAAAGTTGTGAGCCAGAGGCCCAGATATGGTTCCCACAAGGCCTAATCATTTCTCCAAGCTGTAGTTTTCTTATGTGTGAAATGGAGATAGCACCTACCTCATACAGTTATATGCTAATAATAGCACCCACCTCATATAATTATTGTGAGGGTCAAATGAGAATCTATAAAACGTATTTAAAATATCTGCTGCTGCAGAATAAGCACTCAGTAATAGTGAGTATTATTACTTTCTGTATTTCTATTATTACCACTCCTCCTCCTCCTTTTTTTTTTTTTTTTTAAATTCTATGCAACTTTAAAGGCCTGGAGACAGTTTCCAAGAAGATGTGAGCATGGCCGAGGTGTGCTTGGCTGTGGACAATGGGCCTAACTCACTTTCCCTTGCTCTCCATGTTTCTGTCAGTTTCTTTGAGCCCTGCGAAGTGAGGTCATGCACACCGCGGGAGTGAAAGATACGACACTCGGAGTTGGACTTTCTTCGGCAATAGAAAAAGCAGGCCTTCACCCTGCTTTCATCTGGGCTATAGAACCAAGCAAGTACTGCCACGAAAGTCACTGGATGGGGCACTTGCAATAATTAGGTCCTAGCCCTACCGTTAGGATCTTGTTACCGGAGACATTACCGTACTGAAAGCCACCTGCAGAAAAGGTCAAAAGAACTGAGACTGGGCTGCGCAGGCGCTGAGGACGCAGCGACGCCACCTGCTCGCGGAGATCAGGGAGCCACCTTCTGCTCCAACCGCTGCACTAAAAGCCGAGCCACTGCTGTATGCCGTCAGTCTGCTACGGCATTCGTGTTTTGCGGAAATTGGTCAGTTTTCGACTGAGCTAACTTCAGAAAAAATAGTTCTTTCCCAGAGACTCTCTATGGACATTTTCTTTTCTTTTACTTTTCTTGGCTTGTGGTCTGGATCTGTTGCTTGAGGTAAAGTCGATGGCATAAAAGTCAATGCCTTCCTCCACTCCAATTTTCTGCCTTGTAAACCCATGGCTATAACCATCTCCTGGGTGTTTGGGGGACTGCGCATAACTCAAAGATGCTTACCAAAAGCCTCCCAGCTGTTTCAACGTGGGTAGGACGCTCTGCTCTGAAAACTTCCGAGGGTCCTTCAGGGCCTAGAAAAAGGTCATACTCCCCTGGCTTGTGTTCAGAACATTCCACAATTTTATTTCAGCCTCTCTCTCGAGTCTTATCTCCCAGAGCTGCCTATGGCATATCCCTTGTTTCAGCCTAGTTCATTCATTCATCTAAGACATAGTTATTGAACACCTACTGGGAGCCAGGTCCCGTACCAGGTCCTGAGGATTCAGTGATGACCAGGACACGGTGCCTGAGCCAGTGGAACTTAGAATCTAGCAAAAGAGACTGACAATAAGAAAATAAATTACTCAAAATTTTAAATACAATTGTGATAAGTACATCTGAAATATACAGTGAGCAATGACAGTGTACAACAACAGAGCACCTAACCAAGTCTCTCGACGTTAAACTTCTTGAAAGTTATGTGTAAGCTGGACCGTAAGAGTCAGTATGTGTTAGTCAGGTGAAAGTAGAATGGACAAAAGGAACGTTCCATGCTGAGGGAATGGCATGCCCGAAGGCCCTGTGGTAGGAAAGTGCCTGGTGTAGTTGAGCAGAGTATCAGCAGTTAAGTCTGGAGAATGAGTCAAGGGCCAATTCATCCAGGACTTATGAAATAATTTCAGGATTTGACCGCTTTTCTTTTACATCATGTGATTTCCTGTTTTGGGCTTTTGTGCATCCTATTTTCTCCTTCCTCTCTAGATAGCTAAAGATGATTTATACTGAAAAGCCAAGAATGTGTGCTGTGTCCTCCATCCAGGCATCGCTGTTCTTTGAAGCTGGGCTCACAAAGGTAGGAAGGGGCTTCTCTGGTCCTCAGTCCCAGTGGTATCTGTTTAAATGCCTTAAACACCTGGTTCCTGTTAAGACAGCTCACTTCTGTGCCTCAGAAATCCAGAAACTCATCGAAGCCCGGTCTCCCTACACATACCACGCTGACATTTTCTACAAGGGTTACCAATATCCTTAGGTACTTCCACCAGAGTGTTTGGAGGTCCCTTCTCTTGAACTCTCTGTCCCCTCCAGGTTTTTTTTTGTCTTGGCTAAATCATCCCCTGTTTGTTTGCATTGTCCTCAAAGATCCTTGGCATGATCTCAAGAAACCCAGGCTTGAAGAAAGCACAGCTGGGAAGAAACATGTTTCATAAGAATCTCTTGCTTTTGACCCCCTAAAATGGACACAGAAAGATCTGAGAAATAAGAGAAAGCAAGACATGAATCATCCTGCTGTATTCTCACTCCCCCTTGGTTGGGATCCTATCTATGTTGTGAGCAGGACTTTCAGATCTGTAGTCCCCACACCCAAAGTCATGATGGCTGTGTGGGTATTTTCCCCAGTTTTACCAGAGGACCAGTTGATAAGCCTGTGAAATGGACAATTTTCTTGTCTCTCCGTGGAGAGTCTCCTTCTTTCTCCACACTGGCTGTCCCCCAAGTCCAAATAAGTCTCAATGGGTCTTACACCACCATGGGATTAGCCAAAAGCAGCTGCATGAAGATTCCATTCTGGCAAATCATGAGGGCTGCCCTTCTACCCAGATTCCAGCCGCAGCTTTACCTTTCTCTGGGTTATCACTTGGTAGGATGTGCACATTAATTTATCATTCAAACTCAGACACTTTGGAGACTGAAAGTGAGGGCAATAAAGAATTATGCTCGGCAACAGGCATAGACTGAGACTGTCCTGAATAAACTGGACTTAGGTCACAATTAGTCATTCCCCAGGCTCCAGGCCGCAGCTTTCAGGCCTCTACGTTAGAGGATAGAGCAGGAGGGTACCTGCTCTGTAAGTACTCAAGCCTCACCCGACCCCTAGGGTCCTTGGGCAGCCTGATGTGTACACCATCCTCTTTCTTCACCCCCTTCTTGCACTTGGTGTTTGGTTCCAGTCTTGGTCCTTCTCTGGTCTTCAGACATCCCAAACATACCTTAACTCCTAGGTTACTAGTAATAGATTCTCAAACATGGTCTAGCATGAAATATCCATCTTCCCTCCAAGAGAAAAAAAAAAGAGACAGAGGCTTTTCACTTTCCTAAACTCTTGGAGGCCATCTTAAAATATTCTCCCTTCAAGACTGGGGATCCATCTTCCAAGTTTCCTTTTGGAAACTTATCTCCAATTTCAAGTCCCATCTCTCAGAATTCTCTCAGTCTTGAGGCACCATATTAGTAGCTGATCAAAAGGAATATAAGTTTTATGATGTTCCCTGGTCCTTTCTCCTGGCTATCTGGTTCTCTGAAGACTATGAATAGGATTCCGACCTAATTTCCCAAAACCACTACAAAGTGGCTGTTGAGACATTTAATATGTTAGTAAGTTTTTATCAGTCTCAGCTGGCAAGGCATGGGCGAGGTCACTGAAATCGACAGGTTTGTGTCTGGCTCTTCCAACCACTAAGATGAGCTAATTCTTCCAGGCTCTCCTTTAGCAGCTCTCATAGAAGAAATTAAGAAAGAACTTAATATCCAGTAATGTTAATTTTGGAATGGAATATGTCCTTAGGTTTTTACCTGCCCAGTTCTACTTTAAACAGACTACATACACACATCTGAGTCTTGAAGTTTCTAGAGCTGGAACTCTCTCTAACCAAGTCTCTAATTTTAACTAGAAAGGTATTTAGAACATTTGCCTGACACGTCCTCAAACAAACTCAAACCCTGTTTCAAAACACACAAATATTCAAACACAATCTCTGAAGTATTATATCCTTTGAGGGTCTGATGGTCTCCACATCTGGGTCATGGACTCAGATATCCCTCTGGTGTGGCCCATCTGGACCTCAGCCCCACCTGCCATTGCTGCTGTACCTCCCCAGTGTGCTCCAGGATCCAAAGTGTCTTCTAAGTGACACCTTCATGTCTGGAAACTCAAATTCTGGAAGGTCATAATTGCCTTCTTCAGCAAAACAGTCTTCCCCACCACCTGTCCCATTGCATTGGTCTATGGCTCAGGTGCCACATGTAAGTGTGATGCTGTGTAAGCGTTCTTCTACCATGGGAGCCTGTAGCTGTGGCTGCCAGATACCCTTCCCCTCCTTAAAAAACCAAAGACAACATAGGGACTTTAAAGTCCATCTTTTATAATTCTCCCTTTCAAATTATTGTTTTGTGAATACAAGAGGCTCAAATCCTATCATCAAGGCATTCAAAGGTGTGTTGCCCCTTTTTCCTTCCTCTTACCAAGAACTTAAAACTCTCCAAAGGTTTCAAAGTCATTCTCATCATAATACACTAGTTTATCGTAAATCAGTGACTCCTGAGAGCCCAAAGTCTTCCCTGAATAACAATCAAGTTTTCAGCAATTGTCTCAAAATACGTTGGTCTTCATTCTAAGGAACTACCATCAGTCCATGGAACAGATCTGGTCTGTGCAGACATTAACAGTAAAGCCTAGTAAATCTCTGTGTAGCAGATATAAAATTCAGTCCTCAAGCTCACGTGAACAAGAAACAACATATTATTTCATTTCCTTTAAATGAAATCAGATCAGACCCTGAGCCCCCATTCCTCTCAAATATTACTGGACCTCCCCTGCCTAGGTTGTTTCAAGGATATGAGATCAGGAAGACCATTCCATTTATGTCATTGGTTCACACTGGTTTACACGGCAATGCCCACTGCCCACCCTCCACAGTTCTCTTGGGTCAGATTGTTGTGCTTCTGTGCCTACGTAAAATCCAGGAATCTTCACCAAAGTCAGAACATCAGGCCCTGCGTTCCTGTCTTCTTAAATAAACTACACACACAAACATCCCTTCTGAGGGTCTACCATCCCCTGGGTGGGCTCATACTAAGTATGGCCCAGCTCCCCAGATTCTCTTCTACTCTAACCTCCCTTTGCTTTTTTTGGTTACAAAGAAATTAGACATTCTTTTCTCATTGACACAGACATTTAGCATCATTTCTTCAATGGGCTCACACTTTAGGACAAAACAAACCAGGAAGGCAAGTACCCAATAGCCAGCCCCACAGATAGGCCTTCACCAAGGCAAAGAGTCACTAAGAGATCTGATTGTCCTAAGGAACTGAAGGACTAATATTAATATGAGGTAATATTTTAATGCCAGCCTCTGTGGTCTAGTGGTTGAGATTTGGCACTCTCACCACTGAGTCATGGGTTCATTTCCTGGTCAGAGAACCACACCATCTGTCTGTTGGCTGTCATACTGTGGCAGGTGAGTGTGGCTGTGATGGTGAAAGCTATGCCACCGGGATTTTAAATACCAGCAGGATCACCCACGGTGGACAGGTTTCAGCAGAGCTTTCAGGCTAGGACAGACTAAGAAGAAGGAGCTGGCCACCCACTTCCAAAATAATTGGCCATGAAAACCCTATGAATAGCAGTAGGCCTTATCTGATAGAGTGCTGGACGGTGAGAAGATGGCACAGAAAGACCAGGCAGGTTTCTGCTCTGATGTCCACAGGGCCACTAGGAGTCAGAACCCACTTGATGGCGCTAACAACAAAATATTTGGTCTGTCATAGCTCTCAATGATTTGTCACAGCTGTAAGTGACTAATTCTTCCTTTTTATAACCATAGCACATTGTATCTTATTACTTTTGGCCTCGTGTGTATTTATGTATGTATGTATACACATATATATCTTTATTTCTCTATCTTTTAATAAGATTTGTAAAGGACATAATGTAACTTATTCTCCTATAATGACTCATAATAACTAGTATGAAGTAGTCTCTGAATAACTATTTGAAAAATGAATAAATGTTTATAAAACAATAATAATGCTATTTCAACTTTTAAATATAAGTTATGCTTTCCAAGTAGAAAAAAATAAGGCGAAAAAAGCTGGTGCAAGCAATTTATTTTCGTCTCAGAGTCATTCAACTACCATCAAACATCATTCAAACTGTACGTGCTCAAAAGGCTAAGTGTGGTTTAGGGTATTAGATTTCTGACTAAACCAAAGACTAGGCCAGGAACCATCGTTATTTAGGATTCGTAGCTCACTCCTTGGGAAGATGTTCCTGTCTCAAGGCTACCAAAGAAACCAAAGTTTACATTCTCATCCCCAAACCTAAAGATCTTGATCTTGAATTATTGTCTCAGCTAAGCATGCAAACTCAAAGTCTAGACCGGGAGTTATTCTCATCATTTTTTACTTGACAAAGTAGACTAGGCAAAGGTCATAATAAAAGTTTGTTCTCAAAGACAAACATCAGGTCTTCCCACCAAGGAATAATTAGATGATAATAATGTGTGGCTATCTTATTGATGCACTGCACAGATCTTCACAAAATTGTAAATTGTTTTGCTTGTGGCTTTTCTTAATAATTTTTATATGCTCAATCTACCCTAGTGAGGCCAGCAAACGCCTTGGTTTAGAGAACTGAAATTAGTTTCACATTCAAATCAAGAGATGAGTAACATAAGAAAATATTTCACAGAAACATTAAATTCCTAGAGGCTTTAGAGTTCAAATTTGCTTCTTTAGTTTATACTCTTAAACATTAATTATTACAGGGCACTCATATAGAAATACACACGAGAACAAGATGAATTGTTTAGTTGTCTTAGAAATACATTTGCTTCCATTAAAGGACCATATTCTTTTTCTATCCTAAACTCAATTTATCTTGTCACGTTGTTAGATTAAGGCATTTCCTAAATATTTTAGTGTCAAATAAAACCATCACCCTCATTAGCTTGAGGAAATTGGAAAGATCAAATTGATGAGAGGTGTCAAGAGTTCTAAGTTTTCAATTTTGATTGTGGCAAATAGCCCAGCCCCATGCTAGTCATTAGTTAAGAACAATCAACCTGGAATGCACATGTCCACACACATACCACACACACACTCACTTTTCCCTCAGGCACTTTGGTATTCAAGCTTTCTGAGTTATTCTCATCATTTTTTACTTGATAAAAAATCATTTTTGGAAAGCATTAAAAACACAGCAAATGTCAGTGTAATATAAACACTATTCTTAACCCTTAGCAATGTGTTTGACTGTGGACACCTGCTCTCCAAGAAATAAACTGAGATTGCATTCTCCTGTGAATCCACTAAAACACAATTTTATGTCATTTACTTGGTCAAGGTCTAAATATGCAAATCCCTGAGGTATTCAGCTTCCCACTCCAATGCCACCAATGACAAAATCCCTTGATTCAGGCAAGACCTATTAATAAACTAGTCACAAATAGTAATTATTACTGACTACAAAATACCACTCCTAATAACATTCCAGTAACCAGAAAGTGTTACCGGGGCTCTGAAAGAGGCTAAATTCTAGTGAGTAATTCATGCAAGAAGGAGATAAGATTGAATACAGACAAAAAGAGAGTTTGAAAAAGAATACATGGGGCTTACATTTTAAGGAAAGACCAGGACAAAACATGAAGACGTAAATAATGAATCATTTGAATTTTACAACTCAGAATTTGGCCTACAAACTGTATGCTGGAATTGCATTTCCCCACTTCTTTGATGAGAACAAATCTCTTTTTAACTGCAGTGAACATTCAGCAGCTCAATGTATGGCGTGATCATTAAATCAATGAGCCAGCTTTTAGAAGCCGCCTATGATAATGAGCCACTCACAGGCATCTCCCTTAGTACTCAGCCATCATTTTATTTAACTTTGCTCTTCTGGCCTCAGCATCAGTGCTTTATTTTACTACTACAAAGATGATATTTTGAGAGCAGATTCAACCTTTAGCAGCACATTCTCCACTCTGATTTTGCCCTGTAATGTCAAAGAATGTCCTCAAAGAAGAAAGCCAAAGGAATAAAAACTCTTGTTCAGTGTTCAACATTTTCCACTGACAGTAACTCCTTCGTTTCCATACGTTGTTAGATAACTAAAACAACCAACTGACAAATGTTTATTACGCATCTGCTTTATTCAGGGCACTGTGCTAGCTACAGAGAGTACAAAGATGAACCAATCACATCCTCACCCTCTAAAATCTTGTACTCCAAATCCAAAACGGCAAATTTGGGGCAGACATGCTATTATTCCCTTCTCATATGCCAGTGTCAACATCTCCAATCAATTTGAGTACAAAATCCTCCTGACCTCCAAGGTGACCTCAGAATCCTTCTCAGTGATAGAAACTAGCATGGAAAACAAAACTTATTTGCCATTAATGATCCAATGGAGAAATGGAATAGATATTACAGACAACAACCAATAGATAGTGTAAAATGTGTTCTAAATGAATGACACAGACATTAAGTACCACAGAATTTCAAGGGAAGAAAAGCACACTGTGGATGGGAAAAGAAGTCTTTCCAAAGGATTTAGACCTCAACCAGGTGACCTCAAAAGAAAAATTGAATTTGGCTAGAGAGAATGAGGGAGAATATTTCAATAGTAAAAATGGCAACAAAGACACAGAGGCGGGAATGAACCAAACAATCTTGGGGGATAGTTGGAACTGGACCAGCTGGATCAGAGTAAATATTCATGCAGAGAATAGTAGCAAAGAGGATTAGAAAGGAATGTAGGGAGTCAATTACAAAGATGCCCCAAAGGCCACGCTTGAGTGCTAAGCTTTAATCTATTTCTCTTTCAATCCTAATCTGAATTCACTAGAATCCAAAGGTAGCTATAGTTTGACTGATAGTCCAAAGAACTTTGTTTTGCCCCACTCAGCTCAAATTTCTGCCCATCCCTACTGTGCTCTGTGCCCCAGGATGCTAAACTCTGTGGAATGCGTACGCAGGCTCTCTTGCCCTCTGACTTCTGGATGGCTCTAGCCAAGACACCAGGAGGATATCAGAAGGAGAAGGAAAGAGAATGGAGGTCTGTATAGCCTCTATACCCTCTCTGCCAAGCTATGATTTGGCAATTGCTTGGTTCTTTTGGCTACAGCTTATTTCAGGTGGTCCCTTTCCCACGACTCTGCACCCAATAATGAACTCCATTGTGAACATCCCCACTCCTTCCCCCATGCATGTGTAGCCTGTGAACACCTTAAGACAGGATGGAAAATCAGTTCGTCATGTGTGCCACTCTAGTAGGTTGGTAGCAGAAGCCTATGCAGCCACACCAGATTCACTAGGGAAAATTTTCCTGATTGATGTAGGATGTCTGTCCTGGATATAGTGCCTACTTTTTGCTTATCTATGTTGCCTCATGCTGCCAAACGTCCTTTACACCTATCTGTTCTCAAGAGTCAAAGCTCCAGTCAAGTACTAGATGTGTCAGTTCAAGATCCAGCTGTTTAATGACTTCTGTGTGATCCTCAGTACACTGGAGACCAGCTAATTGGCCATCACTTTTGGATCACCTGGAAAACCCTGGAGACTTTACTGCTGAGCGTTTGCTGGCCCCTGGCCTTGGCTGACACATGCTCCCCACCCCCAACATCTTCTCCAGCCTCCTCCATCATTAGAGATTGTCTACCCACATCACTTAAAGCAGATGCTTCTCTCTAGGGTCATGATCAATATCAGGGTCAAGATACACCAGGCAAGAACTACCTGAATAGCCAACACTTGTTTTCAAGCAATCCCAGTTTCTCCCATTTGTCTGTTACTTAATATTTTACTTTCTATGTAGAAAAAAACTTTATATAATTGGCCCCATCTCTGCTTCACTGTTCAATGTCCATGCATCCAATGCTTCACTGTGTGGGGCAATTTAGAATCCCCACTGGGAAGATAGTCCAGCCAAATCTTTAAATGTCATTTATCTGTAAGTATCTAACACACTACAGACCTGACTTGTTTGTTGTGACCAATAATTTGTCATTTCTAGATGTTAAGTTTCACTGAGTCCTCACCAGAACTATTTTGAAGTGTTTCTGTCTTCAGAAATTAAATTAGGGGTTTTTTTCTAAGTATACTCAATTATCACTTGACTTTTTTTTAAAAAAGAGCTCAGAATTTTACATTTACATTCAAGACTGATATCTTCTACCTTCGCTTAAAAAACAGATTTAATACTATCTGGTTTGTTATACCAAAATGTTTCAACAGTATTCAATTCCAAGGAAATACAATAGACTCAGAAATCAGAAAAATGTGAAAAATGCTTCCATAGTTCCTGTTTCCTTCAGTGTAATAAAGTCCTGGTGCATATCTTTATAATTTTAGATCTGAGAAAGACATGTGTGTCTAGTAAATTGTGCTAGATAGACTTGACTCATCAAAATGCTATCAGAAAGGAATAGACTTAGTATATTATTGAATTGTCCAAATACATAGAGAGTTGAGTAGATAGCAAACAGAATTTCAACAAAATGATTTACAAAGACAAGTTTTACATCATTTGGATTGCTGATGCCTGGGAAACAATCTTCGTATTCCTTTGGCTCTCACTCCTTCCAATAAGCCATAATAATTGACCCATGTTGTTATAATTAAAAAGTAAGAGTACTTTATGGCACTCACAGAAAGACCTAACCAAAAAGCATAAAATTTAATTCATTCCTAAATTTTCTGATTCATTCCTTATAGAGTCACTTATGGAGGCTGACTCCTGTCACTTTTGAATGTCAGGGGAAATGTATCCAACATAGTATTTTCCACATTCTAACCATTTTGTCAGCCCTAACCTAGGGCATGCTCACAACCAACAAAGCCAGGGTAAGAATTAAGTTACTGGAGGAAATTGTGGCTAGCACTTTTGACACCACTAATGCAATAAGCTGAGAAACCATACGTGGCATCTATCTTTACTACCTGATCACCAACTGCAGCAACTCTTTCAAAGTCACCATTATTCATCCAGCCAACATAGTCATCATCTAGAGGCGAAACGTTACTCTTTCCAGCACAGGTACAATTCACTTGTAAAAAAATTTTTTAAAAGAATTTGAGGTCTCCTTAGATTGTATCAATGCCCTGAGAAGCCTTACATTCTGACTCTGGTCTCAAGTCAGTGATAACTTGCAGTGTTGGACTAACCACTTTTCGTAGAAACAAGTTTTCCAAGCCTGGCATCAGGCACGTCATTTATCTAAGGGTTCTGTAGCAACTTGACACTTTTAGCACACCTTTGGTGCCAAGAACCCATGAATGCTGGAAAATATTCATCTGTGTGTATCATTCTTTGTCAAAGATGACACTGCTGGGAACACTTCAAGAGAACTGAGAAAAAAGATGAAGCAAAGTAGCCTGTGCTATGCTGGCTCTGCTTAATTATCAACCTTCCAAACGCTAATGTCGTCCTCAGAGAGCAACTGAGAAAGCTGGGAAATGGAGGAACAGAGTGACCTGTGTAGATGTTCAATAAATATCTGCTGATTAAGTGAAGAGAGAGAAACAAGAGGTATTAGTTTCTGAGGCTGCTGTAACAAAGTAGCACAAACTAGGTAGCCTAAAACAGCGGAAATTGATTCTCTTGGTTTTGGAGGCTAGATACCCAAAATAAAAGTGTCAGCAGGGCCACACTTTCTCTGAGACTTTGGGTAGAATCCTTCCTTGCCTCTTTACAGATTCTGCTGGTGTTCATCAAATCTTGGTCTCCCTTGGCTTGCAGCTACATCTCTCCAATCTCTTCCTCTAACATCATACGGTGTTCTCCCTGTGTGTCTCTATCTTCAAATGGTATTTTCTTCTTCTTATAAGGATGCCAGCCATATTGGATGAGAGTCTATCCTAATGACCTCATCTTAACTTGATTATATCAGCAAAGACTCTATTTCCAAGGTCACACTCATAAGGACCCAGAGTTAGGACTTCAATATATCTTTTTGGCAGACACAATTCTCTACCCATAACACAAGAGTAGAGAAAATGAACATAGAATAGAAATATTCCTTAGAAGACATTGGGAAATAATTCTGAATATTGATATATTAACTACAGTAGTGCTTTCCAAGCCCACACATTTGGGTTGGGTCTCTTAAGTGTTTCCTTTCTCGTCTTTATTTTCTTACTTTCCACTTCTTATTTAATTTTTCCACTTTCTATGGCAATGTTTCCTAATCATCATAACCAAAGGTCATTAGTTTCCACCTCTTCACATTTTCTTCAGTTTATATATCTTCCGACCACCCATAAGAGAATGCTTAATTTTTTTGTTCTCCATAGCAAAGCAGCATCAAATTTAAGGTACAAAATGCAGGATCATACCTGTATTTGTGCCTCCATTAAAAATTATTATCTGATTCATCATGATATACTTTCTACTAATCTCCATCCGAGTGCTAATGTTAAGTGCAGATTCTATATAAAAATTGACCACCTGGGTTGTTTTCCCGTAGCTTGTCCTTTCTCCTGAATTCAGTGCACACTTTTGCAACTACCTGGACATTCCAGAATTACTTGTCGAGCAAATATTAATTGAAATCTTAGCACATTCAAAGTCAGATTTGTCATCTGTATTTCAAAACTCATTTCTCATTTCCTGGGTTATATAACTCCATTAGCGGCAACTATTCTCTTCTAAATAAAGCAAACCAGAAAGTTCAAAGCCATTTTGGACTCCTTTGTCCTCAACATTCAATTTGTCTCCAAGTCCTGTCAGCCCATCTCTAAATCCTTTTTCACCTTGTTCGTCTGCTTTCTTAGAGCCAGCTCTCCTTTCATAGGTTGTTATAACTGTGTAGATCTTTATTCTCCCACGTTGCCGTAAGATTTGGGGTGACAGAAATCTACTAGGATCACCCTCAGGGCATAGATCAGAGTCTTGCACATAGAGTACTAAATTAACTGAGAAGTACATCCTTGGGGGAAAAAAAGCAGCTTAAGATCCTATCAGACGGAAGTTATCCTGAAAGGTTTTTAGCAACAGAGGCCCACGTAGAAGAGCACTATTGCGCCGTGGAGCAGCCTCCTCCCACCACTCCTACCCCAGCTCTCTTTCGAATATAATAATTCTGCTCACAAAGTCTTTTCTATGCTTCCCTAAGGTACCCCGTGATCACAGAAGAAGTGTTGGTTTTGAACTCTTGAATGGTTGAGAAGCCTTTTCCTGTGATTCTGGTCATTAAGCACTGAAAGCAGCTGCTGAAATTCACTATTTGGCTAACCAATTATTGCTCTATTAACCAGAAAACTATTATCTTTATAAAGCTCCAAGTTGGCGCAGTAGACACAGGAAAACTGTCACAAATGATATCAAAAATGTCTGAGTCTTTGATGAACTTTGAAAATGACCCCCTGCCGGGCTCAACCATAATGTGTCACAGAGGCAGCCAGAAAGGGGCAATTGCAGTAGAGGATTATCATATATCTTTAAAGTTCACTTTTACCTTAAGCCTATATCTTTTCAGGTGCTCTTGATATGTGTCTCCGGGTATTTGACTGTATTCTACACTTTAAATATTAATTGAGGACATCTGACATGTCTCAGAGATTCTGTAAGTCTCTAAGGTCCATTTTACAACCTCTTCATTACCAAGGAATCTAATTGAAAAGGAAGGCTTGACAGAGTATTTGGGCATCAATGTGATAAACAAATGCGCTAGTCAGACAAATGATGGAATACAGTATGTTCATGGAACACACTGCCCGCAGCAGCCTATGGTAGCTTCCTCTCCTTGCTGTTTTAAATGTCACCTAATCTGTTCTCTCTGTAAGAAGCTCAGCAATACATTATTTAGCTCAACCAAGTAATTACCTTTGAATAGCAATTTAGAGCTTTGAAAGAACTTTTGCATGTTTATTTTAATTCACTGTCAAAACTACTGTATCAGTCAGAGTTAAATCAGAGTATCGGAGCTTCTGCAAGGATTACAGAAATAAGAAGTTTTATACAGGAATGAAAGTTTACACAGATTTGGTAGCAGTGGGGCTAATGAAGGTCTGGAAGGGGGAAATAAGAGAATCGAATAGAAAATAGCCACTAACCACATCAGCCAGCTCAGGTGGACGGGGGGAACTTCAGCAAAATTCAGCAACCATGGAGATTCTGAATTCTGTCTCTTCTATGGAAACTTTTACTGTGGGGAAGTTTCCTCCTCTGTAGAAATCACCACATTTGTGGGCCTGGAACCAAACGCCAGGTAGGGGGCTAAGGATCACTGTTGATCAGCATGGCCAGCAGTCAGGAAAATGAGCTGGATGCAAAGCAGGAGAACAGTGACACCCTGGTACCCACCAGACACCTCTGTGTCTGTCCATCACCTTTGCTTGTCTCTCTCAACATCCCAAGATATCTCTGCTTCATTTCTGCCTTCCAGATGTCGTGCAGTTCCTCGTTTGATTCACAGTAACTTGGAACAATGCTAGAGAGGTGATTCAGGTAAATATAATTCTCTGCCTCGGACAGAAGCAGCAATGCCAACTTGGCGCTGTTGTATTAAGAAATCAAAGTCATCTTATGTGAAAGTCACCGATTTTATTACCCATTCTATAGATGAGAAAATTGAGACATGGCTTGCTTAGAGTTACTTGGCTAATAATCAGTAGATCCAGGCAAAAGATTTGAACAAACCCTTCATAAAAGAAGAAATCCAAATGGCTAATAAACATATTTTATGTCAATGAATTATAAGAATCAAATGTCACTATAGACCCAAAGTAGAAAAAATTTAAAAGTCTGACAATACCAAGTGTTGTTGAGGATGTGAAGAGAAATTGTCAGCACCAATGTCAGAAATATAAATAGGCACAATTACTCTGGAAAACAGTTTGGCATTATCTAGAAAAACCAAAGCTGCCCTATCCTGTGACTCAGCAATCCCTCTCCTAAGCCTGACACAGCCTAGCTAAACATGTGCTCACAGGATAAATATAAAGAGTGTTCACAGCAGTCTTATTTGTATTAACCTAAAATTGGAAACAAGCCAGATGTCCACCTACAAAAGAATAAATAAATAAATTTTGATGTATTCATACAGTAAAATTCTGCACAGCAAGGAAAACAAATGGATCAGAGTTACATACAAAAAAAATGGATTAATCTATAAACATGATAATAAAACTAATTATAATACATGTAAAGGGTTAAATTCTCTAACTAAATGATAGGAATATTCACACAGACTTTTCAAAAGAACTGTAAATGTAATAACACAAAAAATAAGAAAGTATGAAAATGACATACCAGGCAAAATAAACATACAAACAAAATAGAGTGGCAACCAATATATGACAGAATGGAATTCAATGCAAAAACCTTCGTCTTATCAGAGACAAAAAGGCAAATTAAATACTTGTAAAGTGAACAACAGACTAATAAACTATAATCATCATTAACACATATATACCTAAAAATATAGCCTCAGGATATATAAGGCAAACTCACAAAACTGGAGGGAGAAAATAGATAAATCCAAAGTTTTATTTAGAGATTTTAACACACCCCTCTCAAAATTGAGCAAACAGAAAAATTAGACAGAGGCACAGAAGGTCCGAATATTATAAAAATAATAATCTTTATCTAATTGATATAGTCTTCCTTTATTTAGTGAAAGTAGTTAAATTCCTGATTCTTTTAAATTAAGTATACTTACCATTAATTGCAATGAGGAAAAAAATTAATTTCTTCTTGGACTCTCAATCTGACACCCATTTTTGTTAAAAACAACATCAAATCACATTAAAACAGACACAATTAGTTTAATAGTTAACACCACTTACAGTAAGAAAAAGTAAGAAGTCATCTTCCCTACAATCATTACTCAGGAATATGGTTACTTACCTGTTCTCCTTGGGCTTTTTCAGAGCTTATGTTTTACTTTCTGACAACGTTGAATAATAAAACACACATAATACTCAATGTTTGTGCAATTCAACATCTCACTTAAAAACCTAGGATAAAAGACATCTCTGAATTTTTATGTTGCAAAAAATATCACTAACCTCCCAGATCTGTATAGTGGTTCTCATGTCACGTAACTCAGCTGTTTACGAAGTAGCTGAAGTCCATTTTGGTCCTTACACATCCAGTGAAATGGCTTATCCACCAAGGTAGAAAGTATTAAAAAGAAATTCCTTTTAAGGTCCTGTTCTCAGATCCCAAATGGCTGTAAGTGTAGGTACGACTGAACAGAGTGTGCAGGTTCACTCCGGGCATACAGGGAACATCCGCAGGAGCTAACTCTGGTTTGGGCGTGCCACCTCCATCTCCTCTACTGGGCCAGCGAACCCATCCTTCTCAGCAGGATTGTCCTCAGCTCATGAGAGTTGAGAGTCACTTTGCCTTAAGATGCCAGGGACGTTACACCCCACCCCAAGAGTGAAGACAGCTGGCTGATTTAACAGTGTAACACTCTGCCCCCTTGCCTTTGGGAAGGACACTTCTGCAGCAACATTCACACTCCAGAGCTCCCTGTGGGGCCCGGCCAAGGCTAGACTTCTCTTGAAACACATCTTTGCTCGGCTTCCTCTCCTCTCTTATGCCTCCCTCACTCCCTTACAGTTTTCCCTAGAGAACACTCCCTCTGTAAATAACTTACACAAGAATCTCATGCTTCTAGAAACCGTACCTAAGACAGTTGTTATCAGGAATAGATTTGCTGTGGATGAGGAATATAAAGTTGGATAAGGGAGAATTTTTTAAGAGCAAGACTCTCTCCCTGTTTCTCAATTTAATACCACAGGAAGGGACTCTTGAGTTGGCTTAAATACACTGATGGGACAGCTCTTAAGAGCCTGAGAAAAGTGATGGCTCACATTAAATGTATGCCAGGACGTCTATGACAAGCTGTGGAGGAAGAAATCAGCAGGCTCAGAGAAGTGGGCATGCTAGAATAGAATAATCACATAAGATCATAAAACCCACCAGCAGACTATACTCCTAGAGACAGCCAGAGAACTCTCCCCTTGCCAAGGCACTGAGGAACGCTCAGGTGAGGGGTCACCATTATCACTGAGACCAGTACAGACAGTCAGAGACACTATCATATAACTGGGCTCCTTAGTAACAACAGGAAGGATAGGAACCCAAACTAGGAGAAGCCAAAAGGTAGCACTTAACCCTCAAGAAAAGGAGGACACAATTATTCAAAGTGAAGAACAAATTGGAATGGCAGCCAGCCAACCCTGACTCAAAGGGATCTATGGATATGGCTCGTACACTCTTCTTACATATGCCTAGAGGCAAGATAGTTGGAATGCCAACAAGAGCATTGCATAGCATAATCAAAAGAGATGAAGAAAGATGAGCAGAGGGCTGAGATCAGCCCTCCACGAAAATTCACAATCCTCTGCCCCATTTCCAGACCCAAGCCCCTTCTCTGAACCAGAACCCCTCTTCTGAAAGAGAACCTGTTCCCCTAGAGGAATGTCCTGCAACACAATAGCCGGTATACAAAGTAGTGATTCCTCCAGACTTGCCGCCCGAGACCTGTAGCCATTTACTTGGTTGACCATACACTGGAGAGAGGGGACATCTGGCTCTTTCACTTTATCTGAATAACCCCATATCAATTAAAGAAACTAAATTTATTGTTAAAATCCTTCCATTCACCAGTGGCCTCACTGAATTCTGCCAAACATTTAAGGAAGAAATAATGTCAATTCTACACAAATTTTTCCAGAAAATTGAAGAGGAGAGAATACTCCCCAAATTTCAAAACCAGATACTAATATTCAAGGGCTCAAAGCTCCATTGTGGCCCTCCTGTTAGAGTAGGGGTGTATGGAAGTTGGGCAATAAATGGATTCCCGGACTAAAGTCATCCTACAGTAAGTCCACTGGGTCCACAAACATCCCCGGTGGCATTTCCCAATTCCCAAATGTATAATTAGACTGGCCATACTCAGGCACTGCCACTACCCTAATATAGATTCCTTTGTCTATGAATAAAATTACTATACTAGTAAAGGTGAAGCAGAAACCCTGAAATTTCCACTCCCAATCCTCAGCTAAGATAGTAAATCAAGAATATTTTGCACCCTAGATAGAATTGCAGACATTAGCATTCCTCCGAAAGACACAAGAGATGCAGAGGTGATGGTTCCATCATATTCTCATTTAATTCACCAGCCTGTCCCCTACAAACTCCAGTCTGGATCATAGTGTTTGACAGTTAACTACTGCCATCTTAACTAATGAGAAGCCTCAACTGCTGTTAATGTACCAATGTGATATCTTTACTAGAAGAGATTTTTAACATAGCCTCTGGCATGTCCCAACTGAGCTGGCAGATATGTTCTTTTCCATTCTCATCAGGTAGGCGAATCAGAAACAGTTGTGGACATTGGGTGAACAACATTGTGAATTCACAGTTTAATTCCAGGGCTGTTGACTCTCTTGCTTTTGATCACAATATTCTCTTCCTTATGACAAGCAAGAAAAGACTGAAGGGAAAAGGAACTATGGGTTGTCTGATCTTTTTCTTTCCCTTCACATGATTATTTTCAACATAAGTGGTTGGCTAATACAAGAAAGTAACACGAGTGAGAAAGGATATGATAGGGTTCCTTGGTTGTTCATGTTTCTTAGAAAACTATTACCTTCTTTCTGCATTCGAAGCAAGTTCTGGTGCAAACAGTAAGTCTGGCCACTTGGAGCTGTCAGAACCTCCGGAGCTCACTCCATTTAGATGTACCACACTAACTCACTCACTCCTATGCATCCTGGGTGGATCAGATCTCTGTGCTCATGGACCATCACAAATACCACATGCAGATAGAGTGGTGAGGAACAGTGGACACACTTACTGCATTGATTTCTTCTGCTCACATGCATATTCCATTGTCCCATCAGACTTCACTTACAAAACGTAAGTTCAAAGATAAAATTTTCATGAATTCCAAGATGGTGACAGCAGGGCATTAAAACAAGCACGAGGCCCTTCTGAGCAGTGGAGCATCGCACGATTGCATAGGTCACTCGCCGCTGAAGCCGGATGCCAACATGATGTTTTGTGGAAATTTTAATGAACAAACACATGAATGAATCTCACTAAAAAATAATAAAGGAAAAAATTCAAATTAATATAATAATGAGATTTTTTTCATCTATCAAGTTATCAAACTCATTTTTTCAAGGATAATACTTGCAGGGGTGAAGATATGTAAAGTGGGAATTATTAGACCACACTGGTGGGTTGTTTCTACATTTCTGCTGTAAAGATTCTGAGAGGGTTCACATTCTTTAACATAGCAATTCCACTTACGGAAATCTAATCCAAGGAAATATTTCAAAGTTGCAAACAAACTCGTATTTGATCACGTTCATTGCAGTACTATTTTTAAGAAGGAAGAATTAGAAACAACATTAATGCCTAAGAGTGGGCAACCAATTAGAAAAAGTTCAATATTTCTATATGATAAAATATTAGGCCATCATACAAAGCATGTGCATGAAAATATTTGTTGTCATGTAGAATGCCTCATAATATTATTTAATGAAAGGGTAGAAAATTATATACACACTATAATTCTGTTTTAATAAATATGTATTTATTTTAAATATTATATATTGATAACATATAATGATATATAATCATTATTATTTAGTTATATATTGTAATATGTTATCATATGTATATATTTTTTAAAGACTGGAAGGAACTGAGGAAAACATTAATAGTGCCTGTCTTGTGGTGGGATTGCAGGTGATTAGTTTCTTTTTATGTTTCCTACTTCTTCCTTCTACCATCCTTAACTTCTTTTAAAATTAAAAAAAAACACATATTAAACATCAATCAGAGGAAAGCCTTCAAACAGATTCTAAGCATTTTAGGACTTTATTAATATTGTAGAATGCATTCACCTGTGTCTGGCACATTTTTCATAATTTGTGTTTCTCTTCATCCTTCCAATTGCTTTGTGAGATCAACTGCTTTTAGCTCATGCCATTAAGCCTAAGAGAGGGAGATAAAATAGTGTGAGGGTAAGAATGGTTATATTGACCAAAAAAAGAGTCAGACGCTCCAAAAGCTTGTATCTGCGATTTTTACTTATGTACAGAGCTGAAATTTCAATTGATCCTTGAGGCTATAGCCCAACACCTCTTCTCCTGTCTGTCTATGAGATGAGCTCTGGTACAACTGATACAAGTAGGTACTTGAAAGACAAAGAAAGGGCCTCAGAGATGCTAATTGCTGCTGTTGTGTACAACCATTTCCTCTGCAATTATCATTATGCTTTTATAGAATTCTAAATAGTATTTATTCTTTTATATTTCCTAGTTTTGCTTGTGTTTCACAGTTAGGAAAAGAAATACAGATACATCACTATCATAAGTTGATCAATACTTGACTATTCATGACAAAAATACACATATACTCCTGTTAATAGAAGCCCAAATGATCATTTCTAACCCCATACTTAATTAATAGGAAAAGCAATGAATCTAATCTCTTAATTTATTCAAGCCAATGTGAGCCACTGCCTATGGAAAAATAGTTTGTGAATTATTTTGTAAAGAGCTTTAAGTTGTGTTTGAACTTTTCAATGAACAGAGAATACATCATCTCCTCTTCCCTAAATAGATAAACATTTCAAGGGAAAAGACCTAAACTGAAAATATTTAGGTCAAGATGACTTGCCCTTTCCTGGACTGATGGCAATTAACAGAAAGTTTACATTCTCACCACACGGCATCTCCTGTGCTGACTCTTCGCACAGTAAGCTTAGGGGTTTCCATCAATCTAAGATTCTCAAGGTTGAAGATAATCCCAAAAATCGTTGAGTCCATTGGTTCTCAAATGGGTCCATTTATGTTGTAGGGCTAGTGTCTCCCTCTGAAAGAAGTAAAATAGAGACAAAATAATGTGTGTTTCATAAAGCTAATTTTATTCTAATTGAAGTCATGTCCTTTAATCTCTGAAAACATCCTTTTAACGTTTTTGGTATTAAAACATCCTTTTTAATGAAAACATAATTAAAGGTAACAGGCTGTCTTTTTTTCTGTTTAATGTTCTTACTGACTTAGCATTTCTTAGAAAATTCAGTTTTCTTAGAAAATTCTCTATTCCGCGAAAATCTAAAGTCTAAGATCAGGTGAACAAAAAGTTTGTCTCTGCCCAAGCCCGAGGCAGCTGGTGAGTGAGGACCTGTGGGATGTGCTGGGCAGTGAGCAGCTTTGGAGGCAAATGGAATAAGATGTGAAGTCTGTGTACCATAGAGAAATTACCTAACCTAGTTGAGTAATTCATTTCTGTGCCTGTACCAGCTGAACTAATGTTGCCTTTGTCTCAAGTTGTGAAAATGAGTGGTTGACTGACTCTTTAATAGCTCCATGCAAATGTCACTGTCTCAAAAATGCCTTGCTAGTTCTGCCCTGTCTAATGTGCACTCTCTTCTCACCCTCCCCGCCATATTCAGTCCCACATCAGGGTACTTCTCTGGATTCATTTTATTTTCCCAATCAGAATATAGGAATCACGAAAGAAGGGACTTTGCCTGATTCCCACTGCATCCCCAGCAATTAAAATATATGGCCAAAATATGGGAGCATTCAATAAATATTCATTGAATATCGAAGAAATAGAAAGTGTTTGATGCAAGAAAGACTCACTAAATGTTAGTTCCCTTCTTTCTGACTGAGGGAAAAAATCCATCTCCCAAAAATGCCCTTCTCTGAGGCCATCAGAATCTATACCCAACACATAAAATGTTTTTCTCTTTCCAACATATATTCCGAAGCAGGAAGTAATTCTTTAGGTAACTGTTATTTGATAAGGTCATCTTTACTTCAGAGCTGGCTACAATTAAGAATGATTATGTGATGGCAACCTCACATTGGGCTGTGGATGCATATTTAGTTTATTGAATAAAGAGAATGCCTAATCTTTGGGATTCACACAGATTGCCAGGGAAATGTCATTTAAAGACTTCTATTTTAAGACTGTGTATAGTATCTGGTAATTGCCTATATTAATTTGCATTTCAAATTAGTAATGAAAAATCTCACCAGGCAGTCATCTTCAGCTAAATGGTCTTATTCTGCTAAAAGCTAACATTAATTAGTAAAACATTTAACTTAACACAAACATGCTAAATACTAATATTAAAAAGGGAAAGGAAACAAAGGAAGGAAGGGAGAGAAAGAAAGGTATTACCATTGAGCAAAAAGCAAAACCATAAATAAGAAAATCAAAGACTTCAGAGTGAGTCTCCACACCCCAAAACCCAAGGCCACATGGAAGGTTCTATACAACTGACATGCCAGAAATTGTTCTTCTTGAGGAGGCTGAGGCTCCAGCCCGATAGAGAAATGTTTTTTGGCCAAAATGCAAATATACATGTCTGGGACAAGGAAACAAGAAGCTGAGTGGGACAACCCCCTCTTAATCTTGGCTGTCATCCATCATTCAATCCAAGTACTAAGTTAGTGCCTACATTTCAGGGATTGGCAGCCATTAAAACATAATTTGCTGAAGCTCTGACTTTCTTCCCTTGGCAGGAAGAGTGTCCTGTGCAGCTGCAGGAAGTGCTGGGGAAGTGGGTCGGGTAGTGTTCGTGGAAATGCAGCCAAGACGTGGTGTGCCAATGCCTGTTAGCACAGCACTAGGTACTGTAAAAGATACCTAGACTTCCAGATTGGGGCCCAAGGTGTTAAAAACTTAGAAATCATCTCTTCCAGCTTTAGGAAAAGAAAATGTTAAACTGAAAATCAATGACTTTTCTTGGAAACCTCAGAGAATTGAAGTTGCAGGGCAAACCATCACACCAAATCCTGAAGAGCCACAGCTGAGATCTACTCATCTGGAGCAGAAGCCATTAGGGCCATAAACTGGTAGGAACACTTAGTGATTTTGATGAACTGCTGGAGGCTGAGTATGGACTAGTTTGGGAGTGAGAAAATCCTGAGGGCTGTAGGTCTTAGGGGCCCTCACACTTTCATGGGTTTTATCCCCAGGAACCGCACCAAGTTCTCATGGTGAATAGCCAAGAACAATCACCTCTTGGCTATGGCAAGGGGAAGTCAAGAGTGACTGCAGTGAAATATGTACAGAGTGTTCTCCATAACAAAGGTCTACTGTCTGGAGCTCATCTTACCTGGAGCAAGGGCAGTTTTCCCACTGTAGCCCCCTCTAAACTTCATCTCATTTAAAGGAACGGGGAGAGGAGATAAGAAACACATGTGAAGGCCGGCCTGGTGATGCAGTGGTTGAATTCACACATTCCACTTAGACGGACTGGGGTTTGGATCTGAGATGTGGACATGGCGCTGCCTGGCAATTCATGCAGTGGCAGGCATCCCACATATAAAGTAGAGGAAGATGGGCATGGATGTGAGCTCAGGGCCAGTCTTCCTCAACAAAAAGAGAAGGATTGGCAGCAGATGTTAGCTCAGGGCTAATCTTCCTGGGAAAATAAAAAGAAACACATGTGTGAAGGTCACAGCCAGAGATGCTTGGCCACTAAAAGACTGAGATTTAATAATAAGATTATAGAACACTTTACCTCCCCAATACCTTACCAACAATATAATAACAGTGAATTCAGCTAAAAAATCTGTGAGACTCAGACTCTATTTAAGAACGAACTCTTAGGGAAACCCAAAGACAATAGGAGAGACAAAGACAAAGATGCTAGAGGAATTGAAGCCTCTGGCACCTACAGCTATAGCAAACACAGTCCAACTGCCAGCCAAATTAACATAAAACCTCACACTAAAGGCCTATGTACCTCAGTTCCTATTACTTAGTACATCACATACAGTTTTCAACAGTAAAAATACAAGTTATGGGGCCAGCGCAGTAGAACAGTGGTTAAGTCCGCATGTTCCACTTCGGCAGCCCAGGGTTCACCAGTTCGGATCCCAGATGCAGACCTATGCACTGCTTATCAAGCCATGCTGTGGCAGGCTTCTCACATATAAAGTAGAGGAAGATGGGCATGGATGTTAGCTCAGGGCCAATCTTCCTCAGCAAAAAGAGGACTATTGGCAGCAGATGTTAGCTCAGGGCTAATCTTCCTCAAAAAAAAGAAAGAAATACAAGTTATGCTTAAAGGAAAGAAAGAAGACAGGCTGAAGAGACAAAGCGAGCATCAGAATCAGACCATGATATGACATTGATGTTGGTTTTATTAGGCCTGGTCTGGAATTTTAAATAACTATGATTAATATGCTAAGGGCTCTAATGCAAAAAGTAGATAGCATGCAAGAACAGATGGGTGATATAAGCAGAGAGATGGAAACTCTAGGCAAGAATCAAAAGGAAATGTTAGAAGTCAAAAACACTATAACAGAAATGAAGGATGCCTTTGATGGGTTCATTAGGACACTAGGCATAACTGAGGAAAGAATCAGTGAGCTTGAAGATGGGTCAATAGAAATTTCCAAAACTGAAATATAAAGAGAGAAGAGAATGAAAAGAGAAAATAGAATACAACATCCAAGAACTGTGGGATAATTTCAAAAGGTATAGTATACAATAATTGAAATATCAGAAGGAGAAGACAGAGAAATCTGAGCAAGAGCAATACTTAAAGTAATAACGGCTGAGAATTCCAAAATTAATGATACCAAACAACAGATCCAAGAAGATCAGAGAACACCAAGCAAGAAAAATACCCCCCAAATATATATACCTAGGCTTGTCATATTCAAACTGC
Organism: Equus quagga; assembly: GCF_021613505.1. Taxonomy (NCBI): domain Eukaryota; kingdom Metazoa; phylum Chordata; class Mammalia; order Perissodactyla; family Equidae; genus Equus; species Equus quagga. Next base: position 11,164,240 of record NC_060268.1, on the reverse strand, counting down.
AGAAAATCAAAGACATAGAGAAAATCTTGAAGAAAGATAGAGAAATAAAAAAACAAAAACAGAAAACCCTTACCTGTAGAGGGACAAGGATAAGAATTACAGTGGACTTCTTGTCAGACACCATGCAAGGAAGAAGAGAGCAGCATGAAATATTTAGTGGTGAAAGAAGAAACCACCAATCTAGAACTTTATATCCAGAGAAACTATCCTTCAAAAGTAAAGGAGAAATAAAGACAGATACCAAGAAAAGTAAGCAAAAGATATTGCTCCTGCTTCCAGTTCCACTCACCCTCAAAAGGGAACAGAAAAGGAGCTGGAAGTCGGTCATCCTGAATGGGAACATCAGGCAGAGGAAGTGACAGATTGGAGCTGCATTAGGAAAGATAGTCTCTAAGATAAAAATGTCAAAGGAAGAGGACCGTTAGTAGGGGTGGGAGTTAATGCATGGACAGAGACCAAGCAGGCTAGACACTGAGTCTGCAATTTGCAGCTGGTTGCTTTTATTGCTAGACCTCATCTCTTTTGTGGCCACATGGTGTTTCTGCCTAAAAGTGGGAACACTTGCCAAACACCATCTGGACCTAACCCCTCCCCTTATGGAATATAAAATCTATAGATATCCAGACGAATAACAGAAAAACGTCATATGGTAGTAGAAACTTGAATGGTGAATTGTGAGCTATAAGTCATAATCTTTCAATCAAATCACTCAAGAAATATTTATTGGGCCCCTTGTCTGTGTCAGGCACTCTTATAATCTCAGGGAATTTTCATTTAAGTGATGGATACAAAAAAAATAAGTAAACAAAAAAGAAAGATGTCATATACTGGTGTAAGTTATGCATAGAATTAAAGTCAAGTGATGTGATTGATGATGGACAGATGACAGATAGATAGACAGATATACAAATAGACAGTTGACGAGTTTTGTATAGACACTACATAAGTTGAGAACCAAATAACAAGAAGGAACTAGCTGTGAAAAGATCAGGGCGCACATTTCAAACACTAGGAACAATTAGTGGAGGTATGAAGGAGGCACTTGGATATGCAAGCATCAATTTCAGGGCAAAGGCCAGGACTCGAAATGTAGATTTTTGACGCATATGGGTGATATTTAAAGCCATGGGCCTGGTGAGATTACTTATGCAGAGAAATTAGATAGAGTACAGGACTGAGCTATTAGATATGCTAAATCTTCAAGGTTAAGCCAGAAAAATGCCAGCAAAGATATCTGAGAAGGAATAGTGAATGAGGTAGAAGGAAACCCAGTTTTAATTCTACTCAACAGAAACCTAAAAAAACATGTTTCAAGAAGAACTAAATGGTCAGTGACCCTGAAATGTTAAAGAAGATAAAAACATAGAAGTGACCTTTGAATCTGGTTGCAAGGGACCTTGACTAGGGCAGTGTCTGTGGCATGATGAGAACAAAAGCCTGAATGCAGTCAGGTGTGGAAGAAAGTGAGGTGAGGATGGGGAGATAGCGACTCAAGAAGTATTGCTGTGAAAGAGAGTAAAGAGATGAGCAGTCTCTGAGGGGCAGCTGGAGGAGAAAGAAAATTCCATTCACATTTAGAAGGCCTCATGGAGGAGGTAGTGCTTGAGCCAAACCAGGTGAGAAAGACTGTGTGAGGAAAGACAGAAGACCTATCTGAATACAGCCAGCCTCTCCCTGTCTCCTCCTCCCATCAGCCTTGGACAGGAGCTTCCTTTCCTTGAGGTAGCCCTGTATGCCTACATTTGGGCCAAGAAGATGTGGGCCATCATATTTGTTTCTTTGTTTACATTATGGAGATAGGGCCATCCCTTCCTAAACAGAAGGACATCTAAGCAATTGAAATGTAAAGTTTGTACTAACAACCAAAGTTTCAATGCTAACACCAATCAAGGGCTCCAACAGCTAGCCCTCATGCCCATTTGGGGAAACTGGGGGAAATGCAGGATTCTATCAGCAGTAGCTTAAGAATTTAGAGCAAGACCCATTTGCCCCTCAGTTAAAGCTTCCCCTCAACTTTTTTCACCCAAAGAAATATCACAGCCTCTCCAGTATAATTCCTTGCCTAAAGAGGAAAATAGCAAGTAGTAAGAGATTGGTGTCTGCCATGCACTGAGATCTTAAACCCAGGACAAAGTCTCTTATGCCTCTATAAGATGTGTCTTTCACAAAATCTGGATTAGTTAGGGTTTTCCAGAGACAAAGAACCAATAGGATGGATGGATAGATGGATGGATAGATAGAT